>NC_133618.1:653923797-654188797 GCF_048593235.1 Sminthopsis crassicaudata
GACAATTATCTCCATTTTAGAATGGGGAAAGAGATTCAGAGAAGTTAAGAGACTTGCCTCACACAACTGGGAAACAGGAGATTCTGACTTCTGACTCTGCATCTAGCATTCTTATACTGATATTCACCAAACCTGGCTGGAATGAAACATTTTAACACATACCAATGCATTTCCATTCGACAGATGACAGAAGGAAAAGGAATTGAGAGGCAGCTGAATGGTGCAGTGGATAAGAGTGCTGGACCTATCATCAAGGAGACTTAAGTCAAAATCTAGCCTCTGACACTTACTAGCTATGTAAACCTATCTGCATCAGTTTCCCATCTGTAAAATGGGAGTAATAATGACATGTACCTTTAACCCTAAATGCTTGCTCCTCTCTGGGTCTTAGACACCCCATCTGTGAAATGGGAGAGTTGGACCAGCAGATCTCCAAAGCCCCTTCCATTTCTCAAACTTACAATCTCTGATCTATCTTATGCTCACAAAATATAGGCTCATGGAACCCTATGGTGGGCAAGGACCCCAGATACTGACTAAGGGACTCCCTCATTTTCCAGATGAAGGAAAAAGGACCCAGATGGAGAAAATAATGAATGTATTCAGACTCACAGAGGAAGCATCTAAAACTGGATTTAAATCCAGATCTTCTGACTCCATTTCACCAGAGACTGAGAACCATGTTATCACAACCATAGTTCACCTTTATAGCATACTTTCATGTTTACAAAGTACCTTCTTTGGGATGGCCCTGTCAGGCAAGGGATTTTAGTATTATTATGAAGATTTTTAATTAATTGCTCAAGTGTTGACACATCCCTGGAGGTGTTCAGCTGCTATGAAGCTTCCTTGTAGCACAATTCCCATCTGGTCACTTGGCTTCTGTGAGAGTCTGGAACTGTGTCTTGGGCTGGGGAGGAAGGGGCGTGTGTGTGTGTGTGTGTGTGTGTGTGTGTGTGTGTGTGTGTGTGTGTGTATGACAGAGACAGAGAAACAAAGACAGAGCCATACAGTAAATACTATTCTACCCATTTTACACATGGACCATTTAGAGATTAAATGGCTTGATCACAATGACACAACTACTAATTACTAAAAACTTGATTCAAGTCAACCAATCAATTGGTGATCATTAGGCATGGTTCTAGGCATTAGGAATACAAAGATAAAAATGAAACAGTTTCTACTCTCTATGAATGTATATTCTATAAAAGAAACATGCACACATATATATCTACCTGGTATATATGTATATGTGCATATATATATATATGTGTGTGTACATATATATATACACATATATATGTATATGTATTTATTTTAAATTTATAAATTTATATATGAAGTTAAATGTATATATATAAATAATATGTTTAATATATTATATATAATCATGTTACATAATAAATATATACTGTTTCTAATATATAATTACATTTTACATAATAAAAGGCATATATAAGTTATTATATAATATGCAAATTTATATGAATATGTGTGTGTGTCTGTGGGAAGCCACTAGCAGCTAGGAGAATCTGGAATGTCTCACAAAGGAGGTATTAGAGACCTTACCTGAGGGAAATGAGGGATTTTAAGAGTTAAGCATGGGAAGGGTATGCATGACAGATGTGGAGAACGGGCTATACAAAAATCTAGAATGGACAACGGAACGAAATCTGTTTCAAGTAATGAAGTCTAGTATTGTTTCCAATATGCCTCCATTTTGCAGCACTTATACGAAAGGATGCTACAAAGAAACTACAAAGAGCATCTTCCATTGAAAGATAAAGCTTAAAGCTCCACAGGTTAATATGGATTTGGACCTGACTCAGTATTCAGCCAGAGCCTCTTTGAAGATGTATTGACATCAACCACAACATGGAGAAAATACCAGAAAAGTGCTAAGAGAGACTTTTGTCCCATTTCACCCCCTTCAGGTAAAGAGGCAGAAGACCACAGAGTGGACATGATTTGCATGAAGTCACATGGCTATTAAGTGACAAAAATTGAAAATGAATCCAGATCTCTATTCTCTGGACTTTAAGCATATTTATCTATAACACGAGAGTGTTGAAGTCGATGGTCTCTAAAGTCAACCAAGCAGAATGATCTGGATTCAGATTCAGACACAGACAGTAGCTGGGATAAATTATTTGTCTGTCTGCCTCAGTTTCCTCCACTGTAAAATGGAGTCATAACAGTATTATTAATGAGGATCATTTGAGATAATATCCGCAAAGCACAAAATAGGGGCATAATAGATACTTGTTTCCCTTCTTCCTTCCTTTCACCTTGAAATCAATGACTTGAGGTCCCTAGACACAATGCCTTTTCTGCCATATTACCCTTATCCCAATCTTGAATATCAATTTGTGGGCATCTATCTCAATCTTGGATGTTTCTTTATATGCTTAAGCCTTTATTTGTCCTTTCTGGCTGACCTCTCCACTCTCCAGACACAAAAACTCCTTCTGTTTTTTAAAGGTAGATGATAATATCCATTTACCTGTACTAGACAGGAGGCCTCTAATAACCAGAAAGATCTCCATCTATGAAATACATTTTGGAGGATCCAAAGGGTAAGTGGGCCAAAAGGCTAAGGCAGCATGATTTTTGGGGGGCGGGGTCCAGGGATGCATCCAAAAGGCCTAATCATGGATAATTCACCATTTGTGGGCGCACTGGGATTTCATGCAGAGCGCGGGCTTTGCGGAGGTAATTGGTGCTATTGAAACAACACTGTGCTCAGCAGCATGCGGCTTTCTCCCTCGCCTCTGGGCACAGGGAGGATCAATATTTGTTAGGATTGCTTCTTGTTCCAACAATGTAAGATTTACAATACCAGCTCGGATTCTCACTTTGTCTTCACACAACTCATCAGTGGAACCCAATTACTAACCTCAGACAAACAACATTAACATGAGCCTCTATGCTTCTTTATTGCCCTTCATCCAAGTCTCATTTCAGGGTCTTCAGGCACTGCCACTATAACAGATACTACACTTTAAAGTGTGCTCCAAGGAATAAATTCTCAGTCTTTCATTACTCGTACCTTGATTTACTTCATATCATCTTGCCGCTATAGACAAAGATAACACACTGTAAATTACAGCCATCCTGTCTTGTAGTTGCTGAGGTAGGGGGAAGGCAGGGAGTGATGCTGGGCTCCACAATTAGTGCCGGCCTGCCTCCCTCCTGCACTTGGGAGCTTTCTGGCTGCCACCGACAAGAGGCTGGTTATTAGAACCATTTGCAAAGTATGTTTCAGGCACAAACACATATCTTCCTCTATCTGCTGTCATCCTGCAAGCCCATTAAATGAAGGAAACTTTGCATTTGGATGAAAATGTATCGGGGAGTTTTATTTATTATACCGATATATGGTCTATAATCTCATTTACATTGACTCAGAAGATGAATGAGAGGGAGGGTATGTGTGTGGGTGGGTGTGCGCATGTGTACGTAGGCACATGAAGAAGGGTGGTGTCCTTTGTGAAAAGAGAATTTCTGTTCCCCAAACTGCTCAGAATCCCCTAATTCAAAGGTAATTTTCCGCCATCTTTCCCTTTCCTCTCTGCTTTCCTCCCTCTCCTTTCCTTGTTCACTCTACTCCTCAAATTCCAGCTCCTCCCAGCATCCCGGTCAGCAGGAACCTTTGGAAGGAAACAGTCATTGGAAAAAGTCCTCCAAGTTAGCTGTAGCAGTACCCCCTTATTTGTCCTACAATTTCCTCCATCCTCCATCCTATTCCAGTGGCTGATAACTAAGAACATTAGTTTTATGCGACTTGTCAAGCTCAAATGAAAAGAGAGCTAACTTTAATGACACTGCAATTAATCGCCCCAATAGACAGACAGCTAAAAGACAAGATATTGACTTCATTAAGGATAATGTATTATGTCATTAAGTTGCTAGGGTCACCTTGTGTATCATACATGCCTGCTAATATATTGGCATTTTCCTCAAATAAGATAAATTCAGATATGAGTGATAAAGCTGATTAGAAATTGTTTAATCTAAAGAGGCTACTTTCCTTATATGCTGGGTGTGCAGCCCCAGGTGGAAGGGAAGTCGTGAAAAACCATTATAGATCCAAGATTATCTCAAATAACAGATCCAACTCATTTATAACCTGCCCTTTCTCTATCTCACTCCCCCCTCCTCAACTCCCCTTCTGAAGTTTAAAAGGTGTCTTAGCTGATGGAACTAAGATAACATTTGGCCTATAATACAGCACATACATGTTTTGTTTTGTTTTTTTGGGGGGGAGGAAGGTGGGATGGAGAAAGGTGATAGGGGCATTGCTTTTAAATATGTCATCTGTTCTATTTGAAACCTTCCTATGTCCTTCCAAGTCCAAAAGAAACAGGGGAAAGCTAGCTGGGCAAGGGGTGAAGAGACGGGACAAAAGGGGTTAACCCTTTTGGGATGGGGCACCCAGGCTCACTCAGCTGGGAAGAAGGACTCTAGTAATAAGCAGGTGCAAAGCTGATCATTCTTTTTAATTAGATAACTTCTCTTACAGCCTTATCTAAAGGGAGTTTGTTGGCTTAAAATGAAATCATTTTTCATTTAGAGTGGAATATTTGCAAATTAAGATACATTCACCGAGTCCTTTCCTAGCACTTAATATCACATAAATAAAATAGGGTGATTTTACAAATTATTTATTGCTTTTCTATTTGTTTGACAAGAATTAAATCATGATTCCAGTCTTAACCTGCTGCTGGGGACCCCTTTCTGCCCTGTTGGTTTGTTGTTTGTGGGGACAGGGGGAATGATTTCCCTCTACCAATGAGTGGCATTTTGAAGGCACAAATAAAATAATGATTTTTGGACTGCCCTCATTTGCTCAGGGCAAAATGCATATTTTTAATGAGGGCTCGGTTCATTAATAATACTTGAATGATTCCCCAGGCCCAAATAAAGACTGGATTGCACTGTTCAATGCTACAGAAATGACTAAAAGGTAAAGTTGAGTGAGTGTAAGATGTGGATACACACACACACAAGCCCATGTATATAGAATCATGGAATATTAGCTTCCATGGTTGTCTTCTCCAATGGTTTTCAACTTGGGGTCTGTGAACTTAGTTTGTTTGCATTTTTAATATTCAATGACTATATTTCAATATTCTGAATTCCTTGATAATCCTTTGAAATTTACTTTTAAGTATTTAAAATCATTAATGTGGAAAAGGACGTTCTAGCCAGTCAAAGAGGTCCATGAAGTTTATCATGTAGTCCCTGGCAGTTTACAAATGAGCAAACTCAGACTAGAGCATGAAAGAGCCTTGTCCAACCAAAATCACAAAGCAAATTGGAGACTGAGTCAGAAGTATGCTATTCGTCTCCTGATTCCCCATGAGGAGCATCCTGCCCCTCTCCATACACACACACACTCTGTGTGTGAGTACATTTTTGAATGTACATCTAATGCTGTAAATTTCTGGGTCACGCATCTGTTAATTGACATAAAGAATCACCCACCACAGCAGGGGCCCTTATAAATGAATGCAGTAAGTAAGAGAAGGAGGCATTCATCAAAACACAGGTGACTTATTGTCCAAATCAGATGAAGAAGGCGACCCAAGTCTCCGAGTGAGCTCACTTTGAATCAGTCTTTTCTCATGAAAATAAATAAATAAAATAGAAAAAAAAACCATTCACGTGACAGTTCACAGACCAGTGCAAATCCTGCGATTTGAGTCCCTCTGTCAGGCGCTGGGAGCTCATCCAGCCCACATTTCCATTTCCTCCCGTCAACGCTGACATTAAAATAATTTGCTTCATTTCAGAGCCTCCATGAGGAGGACAGGAGAGACAGCAAAGGAACTCATCATGGCTGCTAGTGGACATGTCCCCCTCAACCCTGGCTTAGGAAGTACTTCCCACCACCCCTTCTTAAAAAAAAAAAAAAAGAAAAGAAAAAGAAAGACACTAATTAACATCACCTGCAAGCCTTCTTGCCAAACCTTCCCTTTTTAACTCATCCCCACATTGTTTCTAATATTTCCATTAAGGTTGTCAAAACCAGAAGTTTGGGAACCTCTCTCTGTGACCTTGGCATTTCTTTTCAGAATTCACGTATTGGCATTTTTTCGTCTGACGGCATCTCTTCTCATTTGTCATGATTATTGCTGAATTTTTCAACTGTCATTCCCAAACGTAAATCAATGGTTGTCGACTTCCCCTTTGTCATATCTGCACTGCAAACAGCCTTTCCCTTCCAAATGAAGCTTCCTCCCTTTCCATCCATTAAAAAGGGCCTGTCTCCTCTAGAAGTCAATCCTTTGTTAGGCCATTCCATTTATCATCCTTCCAATCAGTACCTGACACACTTATTCAGCCAGGTCTTCAACCACACAATCATTGTTCATCTGGGGTTTTTGCTGTAATTTATTTATGCATGGTGTTTTCACCATCCATCTTGGGGAGTTTTAAATTTTTCACTCCTGCCCTTCTCGTCATCAGGGCTCTCATTGGTTGAAAGGAGTCAATGGGGGATGGGAGGGAGGGTGCAAAGGGGGAGAACACACAGTAAAAGCTGACAGGAGATGGGGTAAGCTGGGGAGAGAGGAAAGGGAATTGGTTATGGTGTGAGGAACTAATGAGAGAGAGTGAGAGGAAAACCAGGGGAGAAACTGGACTGGGAACAGGAGGCCCCATCTTTCACCTTGTGTTCTGGGAGTGCCCTGCTCATCTTGAGTGCTCAATAGGCAAAGTGATGGTGGCAATTCTCATGACCTGTTTGACAAGGGCCAAGCCAGAAAAAGTTCAGGGCTGGTAAACTTTATTCCAAAAACTTCATCCACAGAAGCCACTGGGGCAGAATTGATTCACACAGAAAAAAAGGGAAGGCAAACTCATCCCTATGCATTATACCCACATCTGAACTTTCCCCAGGTGACTGCTTAGCCGGGGCACCCGAACAATTGAGTTCATTCTACAGAGAAACTCCCAGAGCTCAGTGAGAGGAAGGAAGGTGACCCTCTCCCTCACCCACCCAGACCAAACTATGGAAAACTCTATGCTATTTAAGTTAGTATATGAAGCTATAGTTTCCTTATAAGCTTCAAGTTCTAATCTGTATTCTCCTGAATACAGACATCAAGGGGCAAGACATCACTCCTCATTGCTTGGGAAGAAGAAAAATTCCCAAAGACATCCAGAAGCAATATGATACTTTTGGGGATTGGAATTCCCCATAGAACCTGTCTTTCTGTTGCTGTAAGAAATCACTTCTTTGAAGGTTGGAGTGTTCTACTTCATTGTGTACCCTCAGCCTTCCCATCCAGGATCATTGAGAGTGGTCAACTATACTCAAGATGTTTCCTCTCTAATTAAAAGGATACCAAAGGAACAGAATTCCCAGGTATGCTTCATTCCTTGGGGGGAAAATTGTTTTTCACCATCAGCCAAAAAAGAGCTCTGGAAAATAACAGATGTTCACATGGTCAACAGACTGAGAAAATGAACTGACATTGGTACCTTCCAAGCAATGAGCAAGAATTCATTCATTCATTCATTCAAAGAAAACCATTTCTTAGGAACCTACTTTGTGCAAAGTATGGTGTTAAGTAGTAGAGAAGGTTCAAGAATAACTAAGGCCTGATACCTGTCACAATGGAATTTAAAACCTATCAGAATAATTTTTTTGATATGATGGCTTACAATTTTAATGTGTCTTGCATAAATTATCTCATTCAATCTTCACAATCAGGCAAGATGGGTCTTATTTCCATTTTACAGATGTAGAAAACCAAGACTCAGCATGGTTAACTGTTTTGCCCAAAGTCCCAGAGATAGTAAATGACAGAGCCAAGGCTTGCATCCAAATCTTTTACTTCCAAGTAGAATGTTCTTTCCACTATCCCACATTGCCTATCTGATAATAATCAGATTTTGAATCAGCTATAATTCTATCATCTTGTGTCATCTTCTTAAAGTTAAAGGTAATATTTTCCACTTTTCCCATAACTTTCAAATACCAAATTTTGTACAAATCAGGAAACTGAGGCCCAGAATATTTGATGAACTAGCTCAAGATAATTAAGTTGACCAGGGCCCTGACCAAAATGATTCGGAGCTGGCAAGTTCTCCAAGATGTTGTCCATTATCAGAGCTATCAGGAATCTGGAATGCCTTCCAGATGTTCCTTGCTTTTATGTTATTCTGATACCTCTCTCCACACATACATTTGGGGGACAGGCAAAAGAGCAAATCTGATGAATACCCATGCTTATTTCACATCTGGCCCTAACTTTTGTAGCTTGAAAGAGAAGGAGAAAAGGGTGATGGCAGACCCAATCATAAAACACTCCTGATTTTTCTCAACAAGTGGAAGGGTAATTTACTGACATATCCATAGGTCTGCCCTAATGCTAGTAAAGAAACCCAAGGAAACATTTCTCTTTACACACACTCTCAAATAGCCTCCAGAAACACACACACACACACACACACACACACACACACACACACACACACACATTTTGTAAAGACATATGCACATGTCTACATAATAATGTAGAAATTCCCATATCTGAATTGTGTTCACAACTATGTCTACATTAGCTCTCTTTCCACAGTCTTTCCCTAGATATGTTCCACCTTACCAATTATGTGCCACCCTTAGAATTCTTTCTTTGTTCATTCTTTTTAATTGTTTTATTTTTCCTGGTTACACATTTTTATTAACTTTTTAATACACATTTCTTTATAAATCATGTTGGAAGAGAAAAATCAGAACAAAAGGGGAAAAAAACACGAGTGAAAGAAAATAAACAGAAAAAGGCAAACATAGCCTGTGTTGATTTACATCCAGTCTCCATAGTTCTCTTTTTGGATGCAGATGGTCTTTTCTATCTAAAGTTTATTGGGATTGCCTTGGATAACTGAACCACTGAGAAGAACCAAGTCTTTCATAGTTGATCTTCATGCATTCTTGCTGATATTGTGCACAATGTCATTCCTGGTTCTGCTTGTTTTGCCCAACAGTTCCTGTAAAATTTTCCAGGCCTTTCTAAAATCAGCTTGATCTTCATTTTTATAGAACAATATTATTCCATTACATTCCATTCTACCATAACTTATCCAGCCATTCCTCAAGGGATGGAAATCTACTCATTTTCCAATTCTTTGCCACCACAAAAGAGCCCCTACAAACATTTTTACACACGTGGGTCCTTTTTCCTCCTTTAGGATTTCCTTGGGATACAGACCCAGTAATGGCACTGCTGGGTCAAAAGGTATGCACAGTTTGATAGTCCTTTGGACATAGTTCCAAATTGCTCTCCAGAATGGTTGGGTCATTTCACAACTCTAACAACAATGCATTAATGTCTCATTTTCCGCTCATCCCCTCCAACATTTGTTATTATCTTTTCCTGTCATCTTAGCCAGTTTGAGAGGTGTGAGGTGGTACTTCAGAGTTGTTTTAATTAGATTCTCTAATCAATAATGATCTAGATAATTTTTCATATGACTATAATTGGCCTTAATTTCATAATCTGAAAATTGTTTTTTTTAATATCCTTTGATCATTTATCAATTGGGGAATGACTTGTATTCTTATAAATTTCATGCAGTTCTTTATATATATATATATATATATATATATATATATATATATATATATGTATATATATACATATATATATATATATATGTATATATATATATATATATATATATTTATCTTTACATCTTTAATCAGGAAAGAAATATCAACAGCAAAAGACTTAAGAGAGGTATCCCATCCATAAAAAGGGAAATGACCATAACATTCTACATTGCCCTAGCCAATCTATGTTTGAAATTCAATATTCATTTCTGGTTCCCTTGTTGGAAAAAATCATTTAAGAAGGAACCAAGGCTTAGCTGGAATAGGGTAGAAAAAGATGGGACAGAAATCAAAACCAGACCATATGAGAAAGAGCCTAGCTATAGAAAGAGCATTAATTTTGAAATCAGAGGAGATGAAGGCAAATTCTGGCTCTGCTATTGGCTGCATAAGAGTCACAACCTACTTGTTTCTCACTCAGTTTCTTCATTTGAAAAATGAAAGGATTAGAAGAAATGAACTCTATCTTTTCTTCCAGACCTAAATTTTTTTTCTTCCCCCCCCCCTGAGGCTGGGGTTAAGTGACTTGCCCAGGGTCACACAGCTAGGAAGTGTTAAGTGTCTGAGATCAGATTTGAACTCGGGTCCTCCTGAATTCAGGGATGGTGCCAGACCTAAATTTTCTGATCTATTAACTAAGAATGGGGACATTTCACTTGGGGAAGTCTAGTGTGGGGGATATAATGGTCAATATTTGGAAGAGTTTGTGGCCCTAGAGCAGAAATAGGGATCACCTAGTCTGGGGGCCATATTTGACCCTTGAAATCATTTGCCAAGGCAACCACAGATGATGATGAGCTGAAAGCTAGGGATGATCTCCCATTGCTTGTCTTCTATAAGTTGATGCATTTGAATGGCCCTTGAATGATGTTATAAACATCCAAATGTCCCTTAGGAGAAGAAAGGTTCCCCACCCCTGCCCTAGAAAGGAAAACAAGGAAAATAATTAGAAGACACACATTTTATATGAGAAATCATTTCCCAACAATTCAAACTTTCCAAACATGGAATGAGCCACTTCTGGAGATAACGAGTTCCTTATTAGTGCAGACTTTCAAACCAGGAATAGATGATCTTTCCCTAGGAATAGAGACTAACACAGCTTCAGGTAAAGATTTGAACTAAGTGGTCCCTAAGACCCCTCTTAATGCAGAGCTTCTGATTCTAAGGATAGAATAATATTCCTTATTCCATCCCACTTTCCTTTCACCTTGAACCTTGCCTTACCTTGCTAACATTACTATGGACAAAAGGCCATCACAAATGACTTTGTCCACCTGAAGTGGAGTCCGTGAGAGTTAACCTTATTGCAAATGGAGCGCACAGACAGCCCAGAGCTATGGAGGGAGCCAAGCTGCTGCCAAAGTACCGCCACCTCCTCAAGTTGCCAAAATACAGCCATCTAAATATCAGCATTTATATTAAGCATTAAATCCATTTTACTAAACAGTAACTACCCTCACTCTCTATGATACACCAAGCTTTAGATGTCAACTAATTTGACTTACTCTCCTTTTCATTGCCCTTATATCTTGCTTAATAAGACATTTTATTCAGATACTGCTGAGGTAATAAAGGAAGAAGTGTGGTTGCCAAACGTAGTAGAATTTTTATTTTTAGCTTCACTAGAGTAAGGGGTTATTTTCTTGTAGAAAGGATAAAATGTTGCTGCCGGCCTTTTAAATTGTATCAAGCAACCCCACTTTTGCCCAAGCAATAGATTCCTAGATAACTACAGCAATCTTCTTGAGATATATAAAAAAGAAACCAAAAGAAATCCCCCAGCTATCTCCATCCATCCCCCTATGATCCCACTCTCAGCCCTACTCACAAATCATAACCAGGAAACTTTATCTACAAAAATTCCCCCAAGTGTGTATTATCCGATCCCCTCCCCTCCAGAAATATGAATCCACTCTATCCTCAGAAGCTACAAGGATCCCTGTCCAGTGAGCAAAAAGTCTGGGAGATTGTTCTTCTCCCAATAGCCCAAGGCAGGTGAACCACCTCATTTTCCATCAAGCATCCATATCCCTCCCATTCTACCCCCACATCCCTACACAACCTCTCACAATCCATAATTCCTGGGGTTTGGTACAATGGCTTGGAATTATATGTGCATAGTTGGAGCTTAATAAATATTTACTGAATAAATAAATGAATGATTCCTAGTCTACTACCTATGTTGAGCCATAGAGTCACAGAGTTGGAAGGAGATTCACTCTATTTAGTCTGATTATAAGTTCCTTAAAAAGCAAGCTCTATTTGTTTGTTTATTGTGTCTTTGTATACCAAGTCTAGCTCATTATGGTGTTGGAGGGAAGGGACAATAAAGAGATTCAGAGCTGCAGTACCATAGGTACAGGAAACTTCCTCCACTGCAGCAAATAAGTAACATCTCTGCCACTGAGTCTTAGCAAGTTACCTGGGCTTAAGAGCAAAACGACTTGCTTGGAGCATCCAGTTAGTTTGTGTCTTAGGATAGGCTTGAATACAAGTCTTCCTGACAAGCCAGCTCTATCTCCCAGGCACACCTGCCTGGCCCAGCACACAGCACTCTTTTAATAAATGGCTTCTGACTTGAACAGAATAACTATGTTTAAAATGCAAGCAAATGAGAGTGATGTTTCTGGAACCAACAAATGGGAAGAGAAGAAGAGAGATTCATTGAATTTTCTTATTAGTTATCTTAAGATCACAAACCAATAGAAAGTAACACATTGAAGTGAAGATTAGGGATGGAGGGAGAAGAGAGAATAGAGGAGAGAGAGAGAGAGAGAGAGAGAGAGAGAGAGAGAGAGAGAGAGAGAGAGAGAGAGAAGAGGAAGGAGAGGGAGACAGAAACAGAGAGAGATGGAGACAGACAGAGAGAGATGGAGAGATGGAGAGACAGAGAAAGGGAGAGAGAGGGGGAAGGAGAGGAGGAGAGAAAGAGAGAGAGATTGGCAGATGCAGCAATAGTGCTTGTTCTTTCAGAAATGACTCTTGTTTAGGTGACCCCCCTTCTTCTAGCTAACTGACCTGAAGTCTCATAACTGGAGCATTGATAGTTGCTTTTGAATTCCTGGATTTCCCTTAGTCCAAAGGATTGTATAAAGATCTAGGGAAATGATATTTAAGCAAATATGAGAAGGGATTTTTATGGGTTTTTGTGGGGGTGTTTTGTTTTGCTTTACTATTTTCAAGCTCCAGGAAGGCCCAATTTGTTTTTCTGGGGGAGGGACCTGGCTAGAGACTGCTAGAGCAAGGAAACTACATGCTGAGTTAAAAGCCACTGCCTGTTTACAGCAAAGTTACAAGCCTATGAAAATAGAGATCTCTAATGAAAACATTAGCAGGTGCTTAAGCACAGTACCATGCCACTGTAATCTTAAAGTAAGTGCCTCTATAAAGATCAAGAGGAAGCAGGACAATGCAAAATTGCAATCTTTGTCCATCAACAGTCAGGCAGGGACCTCCACTGAGAAAGTGTGTGTGTGTGTGTGTGTGTGTGTGTGTGTGTGTGTGTGTGTGTGTGACCAACTGACAGATAGGACAGAGGGACAGGGAAAGAGAAAAAGTCAGAGACGGCCAGGGAGAAGGGATGGAGGGCAAGAGGAAGGAGAAGTGGAAATAGTGGGAACAGAGCTTCAATAAGCTATACCAACAATATCTTAGGGCACATTCATTTGGGGGTTGAGAAAGGGGCAGCACAGACATTGACTCCACCATGGGCAAGATCATTTAGACTGAGTTTGGAAAATCCCCAGAAGAGAGGTGACAGGTGACATGACACTTGGCATAGCTTGTTGCCAGGGGATGGAGAGACGAGATATAGAGAAGAAAAGTGCTCTCTCCTCCACCACGATGCTAGAACCCAGAGCTAAAGCCTCATTTGTGCATCTTCAATATATTTCTGAATGAGACCTGTGATACTAGTCACATATTCTACTACTAATTGTTTACTTACTATTTACTCCAAAACCACTTTTTAAGCCCTAATTAAGTGCAAAGCACTAGGATGAGAAAAGGGGGTGAACATTCATTCCTCCGTGATCCCTGAAGTTCAGCGTTCTTGGAGAAAATGCCATCTTATCTTGACTCCATCCCTTCACTCTCTACATGAAGTTGTATTTCCTTGAATCCATAAGATCCTCAGGAGAATGTAAACTCATAGAAGGCAGGAATAGTTTTGCTTTTATCTCAGCATGCTAAGTGTTGAAGAGATACTTAATAGTGTTGAGTTGCTGAAGAGGGATAACATAACCCTTGTTGAACAGTCCTGTCCAACTCTTTGTGGCCCCATTTAGAGTTTTGTTGATAGAGATACTGGAGTGATTTGCCATTTTCTTCTCCAATTTATTTTACAGATGAGGAAACTAAGGTAACAGGGTTAAGTGACTTGCTCAGGGTCACACAATTAGGATCAGAGGCCAGATTTGACTACATGAAGATGATTGTTTCTGATTTCAAGCCCGAAATTCTTTTCATATTTCCACCTGACTGGCCCAAGAAAAACAAAGGCGACATTTAAGGAATTCATACAGTCTAGGCATCCTTTCATTTCTCAGCAGGCTATAATGTAGATTGTTCTACCTCATTCTCACCTAGCCCTTCCTTTGATGTCTTATTTTACACTTTTAGAATGTAAGTGCCTTAAGGGTAGGGGACCACCCTTCTCTTTGGTGTTCAGCTCAGAATAGGCACATTATAAGTGCTTAGTAAAAAAAAAAGAACACATAGCAGGATATTTTATGTGCAGTGTGAATTGCCTATGCAAATGGTTTAACATTTCTCAAAAGAGAGAGGGAAATTTTGGCTTGGGAAGTCTAATGCCTCATTCTCCTCCTTTGTCAAATTGGAATTACTAATTCTTGCCACGTGTATCCTACAGACCTGACAGGAGAATTGAATACAATAGTAAAACAACTCAGAAAAATAAGAACCAAAAAATTATTTCTATTTGAATCCTCTCCTCCCCCCAAAATTAAATGAGACTATCATGAGATAATCATAATAATAATAATAATAATTGATATTGCACTTTCTTAGGCATTATCTCATTTGAGTTAAGAAGTAAGTGCTCCTATTATTCCCATTTTACAGATACAGAACTGAGAGAAAAAGAGGTTAAGTGATTTTCTTCAGATCACATAGCTAGGAAGCATTTGTAGTCTAAATGACATAATATTCATAAAATGCTTAGCACTGGGCCTAGAACAAACTAACTGCTTAATAAATGCTTATTTTTCTCCATGCTATAGGGAAGTATGACACTGGAGGTACTGGGGCACAATGGAATTCTATCTGCCATTAACTAATCTGAGAGCTTGAGAAATTTTTTTTCTCTCCCTAGATTTAAGTTTTCTCCTTTGTAAAATGGGGGAGTGGGGTAGGGTGGGTTTCACTAAGCGATCTTTCATGTCCCCTGTAGTCTCAAAGTCTTTTCTCGAAGTGTTTCACGATCCTCTCTATCCTGACACTGGTCCAGCTTAAGCTAGGCACCAGGCAGGGATCACCCCAGGACATAGAGATTCCTTCCCTAGATGACCAGTATCTGGGTATATGCTGGTAGTTTAATGATTTTAATGCTCATGAAACCCCTCCTGGAAGGATATCCTAATTAAGGATGTTAACTCTACTAGTCTGACATGTAGGAATAAATGAGCCTATCTATAGATGCCAATACATGTCCCTGTGTGCACACACATGAACACACATACATACATACACACACACACACAAGTACACAATTATCTTTAAGTTATTTCCTTGGAAGCCAAATAACTCTCTCCCCATCAAAATTCAAATTCATATTTTTAAGTTGCTGTGTCTAACAGTAGGCGCCAGAAACAGGACTGACATATGACATCCATGCTTCTTTCCTTTTCGAAGAAAGATGCACTAAGGGTTTTTTTTTTTCCTTTTAAACACAATAAATCACCCAATGCAACTTCTCCAGATAGCGACAGTCTTGGGCTATTGGGGCAATTAAATCATAATGAGAGGCTGTGCATTTGGGAGGCACTTTCAACAAGGCCTGATATAAAAATGTTCATTACTAACCAGATCCCTGCAGGATGACCATATTAACCCTGCTGCCATGAGTATATTAAGAAAGAATAATAAATTATGTTTAAAAAAAATCTCAATGCTGATAGAGCAAAAAATATTTATGGCAAAAATCAACTAATGATTACATTTTAATAATAATTCTGTTATGTATTCTAAAAAGAGAGCACTTTGGCAGCTGATAAGCCCCACCTAAGATGACTTCATGGAGGGGGGTGTGGAGAGAGAAAAGCACAGCCCTATGAGAAAAAAAAGTTCATGGGATGGAGCTATCAATTTAAATATGCCAGAAAAATCCCATGCTCTCCATCCCCAGAAAGGCTCTGAAAGCAAACATTCAGCTATAGTGGCGGACAGTCATTGCCACACATTGAGGATTTTCTCTTAAATAATCACATCCTTCCAATGTAGAAAGTCCCACGCACCAGTCTTTGGGAAAGAAGACCCCCTCACTGTCCCCTCCCCATCTCTTCCCCATACACACATACACAAAGCCTTCTTCCCCTTCCCACTCTGCCGTGCTTTCCAGGCCCCCACCCCGTTTAATGTCTCTAACTTTATGCCATGTTCTCTTCCTCTTTCAGCACGGCTGAGCAAAGCTGACAGGCGGATTTCTTTGCTTTTCAGGGTATTAAAGCCACTTTCCCGCTCTGACAGCCTGTTCTACTCTGCCACCTTATAGCTCTGGCTTCACACTTCTCTGGGCAGCCAGTCCTTCTTGACAGACCACTGTCACTTCCCATCATCCTCTCTGTATATCCTGTTCTCTCCCCCTCAGCACGCATCCCGACTTTCCAACCAATGCAATTATTTTTTTTGACAAGCCATCCATCAGTTTTAACTTTAAAAGCACTTTCTGCTGATATCCATTGTTAAATCCTTTGCTTTTTATGGAGCTTGCATGAGAGAATATGATATCAGACATTCAAACTACCAAACCATGTAAATTTACTTTGTTCTCAGCTATGTTTCCAATTTCACGTCCAATTTTTCGGTACATTATGCGTACTTGTTGTGCTTAATATGATGTTGTCAAATCCCATTAAAGTTCACTGCATTGCACGCCTTTAAAAACAGGTTACAATTTGCATTCTATAAAGAAAGGAAGGAGTGCAGTCTGAAGTCAAGCTGAATCTTATTAAAATTATCTGTTCAATTGTTACATTTGTAGATGGAGTAATTTTGAGGCATTAGCTGAGACACATATGAAAATGTCAGTGTGCCAACTAATGACAATGAAAGCAAAAGGAATATCTCTGTGAAACTCAATAAAGCTCTTTTGCTGGTGACATAAATTTGATGATAATCCGAGGAAATGAATAAGGGACCATCCAGTTTGAATAGGAATTACCTTTTTCTATTAAATCACTTTGGTGTGTTTCCACTTGGCCTACATCAGGGTCCTGTACCACAGTGAGTCTCTCTCAGCAGAATAAAACCAGGGAGAAAATGCCAACATTCTGTGGAGGAGTGCCATTCTTGAAGAAATTCTCTTATTTTTTTTTTTTTTGAGAAAGAGAAAGATTAAGGTTCTTTTCCCCCCTTGACTAAAGAGAAATACAAACACTGAAGGCTTGCCCAATCCCAGCAGCCCACATGGGCCATTTATTTACATATGAGCAAACCCATTGGTGCAGAGACCTATCTATGCATAAATGCAAAAGCGAATGACCAATGGCAAAAGCTCAATGATTGCAAGTTAGATAGAAAAAAAAATTATAGGATAGCCAGGAATTTGGGGATGCAAGCTCGTAATGTCAAATACTTGCAGAGGTTTTACCTCATCCACCAAATTCCTAGTCTGAATGTATTCAGAATAGCACTGATTTTTACATGTCCTATCATTACATCTAGTCCCCAATTTTAATCGTATCCATCATTGGTACTGAGCTGAATTGTACCATTAGGGGCCTTATTAACTGAACCATTGACTTCATTGACTGTAACAAGTGGAATTTTGTTTCAAACACAAAGAATATTCCCTGTGCAGACATCTACGTGCCCCAAGTTATTTCATTGAGGATACTCATTTCAATTCTCTCAATGCATTCAAATATTTAGGGAAGTCACAATGGCTGGGAATAAAATTCAGTGATATGAGCAGATGCAGTGAGGGGTGGTGGAAATAAAAGTGACTGAGGCAGTGTAGGGGAAATAATGACAGCAAGACATGGCAGAAAAGCAGAAAGACTGCAAGATTTTTAGGCAGAGGACCTGAGTTCAAAGTCACATATACTATATACTACTTGTGTGAACCTGGGCAAGATGCTTAACTCTTCTGACCCTCTGTTTTATCTTCTGTAACACTGGTGGGCTAGTTAAGATAATCCCTGAGGTCTGTTCCAGAGATGACATTTTCTCTGACATGGGATCTGGGGCCAGGGATTCAAATCAGAACATCCAGACCCAGAATCTAGGCATGGCTCTGCCTTGTTGTGTAATCTTTAACCTCATGGAGCTTCAGTTTCTACTGGCATCAAGATGACATCACCTGCCACTTGTGATGAATACAAATTACACACCTTGTAGGGAAAGTGGTTCGGAAGTATAAAAAGTACGATTATAAATTCACTGTGGTGTTACTTTTATTAACCGAGGGAGGGAAAGTTATTACAGAGAGCAAAAGGTGGAAAGGCAAAAGAAAACAAAAGCATGCATCATCAGATTGGAAAGAAAAGTAGGTAAAAAAAAAATTATTGCTCCAGGATGCAGGTTGGGATAAAGGGATAACTCATAAGAAAACCAGGACAATAAAATCGGGAAAGAGAGCATTTTAGTGAGCACCTCAGGAAGGACTTTTGGGGATTCTTCTTTCCATGAAAAAAATCAGTGCTATTATAGAAATATGTTTTCACTAGTATGGGGGTATTTCCAGTGTGGAAACATACTCTATTGGTGCAGATCAATGACTTATTTGTATATTAAGTTCTCAGAGAATGGCCTAGAGCTTGTATCACTTGTCCTTGGCTACCAGCCATTAAATGTTGAAAGGTAAGACTTGAAACCAATTCCAAAATTATATACCTTTTTTCACTGTTATGAAAAGAGAAGATAGAAAGGGAGAGGTAAAGATCAACAAGAACTAAAAAAAGTGAATAAGGACCATTTTAGTTTGAATAGGAACTAGTTCCAGCCCTCCTAGCTCTCCCCATTCTCCTTAAGCACTTTTTTTCACATTTGACACAGATTCACCTTAATTGAAGTATTGAAGTTCATCAGTTTCAGAAATTATTTGAATATCAACAAATAAGGTGTGGTTACGGGGCTCTTTTCCAAAGAGAAGTCAGTCAGTCAGACAGACAGACAGACAGATAGATGATAGATAGGATAAACACAAATAGATCAATAAATAAGATAGACATTTGGATAGAGAGATAGATAAGGACAGATTAATAGAAACAGGACAGATGGATAGAGATAAAAGGATAGGTAGATGGAAAGAGAGTGGGAAACAAAATTTTTTTAAAGTAAGAGAAAGAACAATTGAAAACCTTTTAAGCTTTCTTGCACAGAGTGGGAGGAGCAAGGTGCTTGGGCCTCCCACCCAGCAGCTCTGTTTATTCTTCCTAAACAATGACAGACTTGCCAGAAGGCAGAGGGCTTTGTCCCAAACAGTAATTTTCTTGATGGAATGTAGGAGGAATAAATGCATGTGCCATTTTAGAGTATGTTCCACTGAGGAACTTTATCTTCCAGACAAGGGTGAACATAGCTTCTCTTTCCACCTGACTCTAAGAAGAAAATATCTGGATTCCTCCATTCTAAAGCACTTTGTTGTAAGGAAGTTAAGTGAAAAAGGTGAGGGATTCTGGAAATTAAAAAGGGCAAGTGGAAACAAAACAATAAGAAGATGGAAGCATGTGTGTTTAAAGCATATTACAATTTCAGAGATGTGATGTTGCACTAAAGATGGGAAATAGGAAGCAGACACTTCTAAAATCAATCAATATTTAATAAATATAAATAACTCACCAGGAAGGGGTCTAAGGAAAAGGGAAAAGAGATTCTATTTTAGAAAAATTTTCTGTTAATGAGAACTTGATAATATTATTAGATCTTAAGGAAAAATTAACTTTTGCTATCTCATAGACTTCTTTCTAGGTAATTTGCCCTTAAGTTGCTTATGGAGCCTAAAGATATTACACACACACTCATTCCCCCCATACACACACACTTACATGCTCATCCTCCACCTACACACATACATGGATACAGATGTACACAAAGGCCTTTCTTCTGAGACACAACTCCTTTAAGAATCAGTGTTCTTCAACCACAGGCGGTGAGCTGGAGGGAAACACTGGCCACTATGATGGCCATCCAGTCCCACTGTCCAATTTCAGTAAAGAATGGCTAATTCTGCATGCGTGGTTCCCATCTCTGAATCCCTGCTATGACTTCTCTACCTCACCCAATAAACACTGAGAATACATTTGCAGCATTAAAGATGTCAGGGGCCTTAAAAATCAGCTGGTCTGATTCCTTCACTTTACAAATGAGGGAACTGAGTCACCGGGGAGTTAAGTGATGTGACAAAGGTCACAAGGGACAGAACTGAGATTTGAACTTCTGGTTCCAAACTTACTGTTCTGACTCTTATTCTTACATAGGCAGGTTAGGAATGGATCTGCAATTTCTCAAATATAAGGAGTTCTCCCAGTGCAGACACTCCCTACTAATGAAAATCGGCAATTGTTCTGCAATTTATAGTCTCCACATACCCTATTAAATTGAGACTTTAAATGATTTGCTGAAGTTCAAGGTCAGACAAAAACTACATATCAGGGATGGAATTTGAATCCAGGCCTTCCTGAGGAGGCTACCACTATATCTACCATGCCAAGCCATAATATTATAATAATAGAAATATAACAGCTCACATTTATATAGCACCTTAAGGTCTGCAAAATGCTTTACATATATATTAACTCATTTGCCTTACATTGTTAATTATCTTTTTATGTCTATGACCTTTCTCTCAATTCAACAGTCATTTATTAACTTCCTACTACCTTCAAAGAATGTGGAGGGATAGATATTTTAAAAGAGAGAAAGATAAATAAAAATTAGTCCCTGCCCTCATAGAGTTTACAATTTAAATAAATGGGAAGCCCTTTATGGATAGGGACCTTGTCTTATCACTCTTTCTCTCCCCAACACAGAAGTCACAGACGATATCCTGGAATGTCCATATATGTCTGTTGATGATGCTGATGGTGATGATAATGGTAATGGTGACAATAATGGCTGATATCAAACCTTAAGGCCTTTCATATCTGGAAATTACTTGAAGAAATGTTTGTGGAATTAAACTGAATTAAACACAATGACTGTTTTGTCAAACTTTCTCTTTCCTTTGGGGTCTTGAGATTTTACTATAAAGTATAAGAGGGCTGGGTTGGATTAAGCTAAATGGCATACCACACTGTAAGTCACGAGACCTTGGGCAAAGTCCTTATTCCTTAGTCAGTCATCTATGTAATCTTGGGCAAATCCTTTCAATTCTCTGGGTCAAAATTTCCCTAATTGTCAAATGAGAGATTGGTCAAGATGGCTTCCAAGGTTCCTTCTAAGCTTGATATATTTTAAGAACAATGAAAACTAATCTCAGCTTCATTCTCTAAACCCAGATTTATCATCTGTCTTGACTCTAGATCTGTCATTAATACAAGGCTAGATTTTTTTCAAAGTGAGTCTGACTTACTGAGAGTCCTCAATAATCCACAAGATTTTTCTGCCATCACATCACTGCTGGGGCCTGTACTTTATAAACCAGCTGGCTGGAGAACAGTGGGGAGGACATAGAGAGGCAAGACATAGGATGGGTGCCCTGAAATCTAATTGTAACCATCCCACTCTGTATGTTTTCTGCCATCTCTTAGTTGGAGTCCAGATGTCTTAATTGTTTTTGAAAAATCCTTCAGGACTGGTTCTCCATCCTCATTTCTATTCCCACCATGGTAAACTTCTCTTTTCTATTCATAGAATCAAAGGATCCAAGAAGGGAGCCAGCTATGGTAGAGCCAGGACTCATACTCAGAGACCCGAGTTCAAAACCCAAATGTGCTACTTGTTATCTGTGTGAAAGCCATGTGGAAATGAAAAGACCCTTCTTGGGTCTCGATTTCTTCAACCATTAAATAGATATAACATTACCTATCCCAGAAGGCTATTATTAAGATCAAATGAAGATGAAAGATAAAATGTTTTGTATATGTCATAGAGAAAAATATAAAATGCCAATTCTTATTAGAGAATTGGAAGAAAGCTGAAACTACAAAATGAAGTGATTCACCCAAAGTCCCATAGCAAGTTGATGGCAGGGCCAAACCTTTACTTCATGATTTTAAATTTAATGATTTGTCCACTGTATCATGCTATCTTAGAGCAGAACTTTGAGCCTGCCAGATGATGAAAGAGGATGATATTTGCTCCTAGGGAACTAGCATAGCTGGAGACTTCAGGGAGCCCCTTCTCTTGGAATTCTTTTTGTTTCCACAATCTGGAAGGCAAGGCAATCAATTTGTGGAGTAAGAAGGCAGCAGTTGGCACTAATGTCCTATAAGGACACTAGCTTTGCTCCTCTCAGAATGTCTGTAAACACTGCACATAAGCAAGAGCACTGACCCATTATCTTGTGGAGAAAAAAAAGTGTTTTGGAAGAAGAAAGACAAAGGAATCAAAAGCAAGCTCTTTTTGCCAAAGTTGTACATTTTTAGGGATTCTGCTTATTGAGGTGAGTTTCCCTGAGTCTATGCATTCCCATGCATTGTGTAGATCCCTAGGTTATACTTGATATCTTGGTTAGTGCCTACACCAATGGACTGTGTAACTGAGTCACAATGTCAACAACTATATCCTGAACAACACCTTCTAAGCCCTTCCTTATTTGCTCAGGCAACCCTATAGCAAAGATCATGGGATCTTGGCAGGCAGAGGTCATGGGACCCTGGCAATCAGAGGTCATGAAACCTTGACACTTTTTGTATTTAGATGCCCTGAGTCACCACTAAAACTCAAACATCCATCTTTGCTTAAATTCCAGCTTTGTCCATTGCTGCCTGTGAATTCTTAGACAAAATGCTTGAATCACTCTGTGCCTCACTTTCCTTATGTGTAAACTGAGTTAGACTGAATAACCACTGAGGTTCCTTCCAACTTTGACCCTATGTCCCTCATCTTTCCATGTTAGTTTTGAAGAATGATTTACCCTAAGCCACTCCATTACTTATCCCAGAATATAAACAAAAGACTCTGTGTAGTCTAAGGGAGAGAAGTCCAAGACATCAATCTGATGCTTTATCTCAGAAGAAGCAGACATTGCTTGCAGGTCAAATGGGAGAGCACCAGCTTCAGATGGAAGGGCCAGAGCATAGGATCATAGATCTGAGGCTGGAGTAGGAATAATAAGCCCATTCACCATATGAGGTTAAAGCACAATTCTTTTCTACCAATTATTCTAAGTTTTATTATTTCTATAAAATAAATCCCATTCTCTCAAGCATCTTCCTCCACTTGCTCTTCAGTGAATCAAGTTTGTTTACCTATAAATATGATGCTACATTTTTTAAACAGTTCCATCAATCAGCTTTTCATAGGCCATTTCTAGAAAATACATAATAAAATGTCAGATTGTAGGAAGTCATAAAAATGATATTTTACCCCAAACTTATTTTTTTTTTCCTGAGGCTGGGGTTAAATGACTTGCCCAGGGTCACACAGTTAGGAAGTGTTAAGTGTCTGAGACCAGATTTGAACTCTGGTCCTCCTGAATTCAGAGCTGGTGCTCTATCCACTGTGCCACCTAGCTGCCCCCTACCCCAAACTTATTTTGAAATTGCCCAAGAACTTGATATTACATAAGGGTTTGGACAGACAATGCTTGAGATTCCTTCAAATGCCAAGATGCTATGATTCTACAAATTATAATTCATGGTTCACTATTTGTTTCTTGTATGTATGTTATTAATGAACCTCTTTGCAAAGGACATATATATGTAGATTATATATGTATATGTGCATATATATGTAAGTGCATATATATATATGTATATATATATATTTACATATGTATATTTAGGGAAGTATAGTGTGGCTGAGAAACAGATGTGGTCTTAAAATCCAGAGAAATTGGGGTTGAAATTTGATATTTACTAGTTGTGAAATCAGAGTAAACTACATAAGCACTTAGTGCTACAAGTTCCTTGTCTATACGATGATGCTAAAATCTGTAATGCCTTCCTCAAAGATAGATTATTAAGATCAAATAAGTTCACTTAGGTGACTCAATGGATAGGATACCACAACTGGAGGCAGAAAGACCCTGAGTTCAAATACAGCCTCAGACTTTTAACTAGATAGATATGTGACTATAGGCAAATCACAACCAGTTTCCATTCCCTCATCTTTAAGATGAGAATAATAATAGCATCTATCTCCAAGGGTTGTTGCAAAGATCAAGTGAGATATTTTTAAAGTGTTCTGTGAAGCTTAAAGTACTATATAAATGGTAATAAGATATGCCCAATATTTAGAAAACTGAAACATAAAATTAGGAAATTGGACTAAGTAATTTTCTAATTTATTTTGTATTGGTAATTCCTATAATTTATGTTTTACTTACGTTTAAGTGCTATCTGTTTTCATTCATGTCCAAACCTCCTTTGGGGTCCTCTTGGCAAAGATATTGGAATGGTTTGTCATCTCCTTCTCCCATTCATTTTACAGATAAGGAAACTGAGGTCAACATGATTAAATAGGTTACCCAGAGTCACGTAGCAGGTTAGATCTGAATTCAGGAAGATAAATCCAGACCCAAGTGAATCCACAGAGCTACCTAGCTGCCCCCAAAGTCAGCCAGTACTACAAGTTCTACGAGATAAGCAGTGCCAGCATTTTGAATCTCCATTTTTCAAATGAGGAAAAATTGAAGCATGAAAAAATTTAAATAACCTCCCTTCCTTTTTATGTGTCTCTTATTCAGATGATCCCCTCAATCTTCCACAAAATATCTACTCAACATACTGAAACTATCCTCTAGTTTTCTTAATATTCTAAGGGCACAAAAGCAGCATAAGGGTGGTAAGTACGTTACCCTTTCCTTCTCTAGTCAGATGAATCTTTGCCCACCATTTACACTACTTCTTGTGCACCATTCATTGCTCATAATATACTTCAGTCTCTTGATGGGAGCTGCATACATCTACAACACATATATCTGAATTGCTCTTCAAGTAAGACTGTAGTATTAATAATTCATAATTATCTAGAATAACTAAAAGAATGCGGGGGTCAAAAGGATGGGTTTGTGTTTCAGGGAGAAGTCTGAAAATACATTAATTGAGCATAGAGAATAAGAATACATATATAGATTACTTTTAAGAAATTTTAGTGCAAAGACAATTTATTCATAAAACATAGTGAAATTCACTTAACTATTTTACATAAAAGACTTGATTCTAATAAATCCTAAAATTAATTCAAACAATGGATTCACACAGAGAAAGAGCATATATAGGGTAAAAAAAAATGGATGGAGACAGGGTAATGCACATGTATATGCCTTCAGATTTAAAAAGTAGATGAAAAAGTAATGAATGCCACATTCAAAGAAAGTGCTCTCAAGAAGATAGCTTATACTGTGGGCATCCCTATTTTCCCATGTCAAGGAAGATAGTATTACTCTATTGACCGTATCTGTGCTTGTACCCAGAATTTTGGTCTTACAAACATTCCCCTGTTATAGGCCAGAACTTGAAACAAGAACAATATTACATTCCCCTCTTTCTCTATCAATCACAATTATCTTGCTATTAATACATTTTAACTGATCCATTACAAGCTGGTGAACATATTATTTCTCTTCTGAATAAACAAGTTATCCAGATACATTTAATTCAGTTTTACACTTCGTACTGGAGGGACAGAAAAATACTTCCTGGCACGTATTTTTCATTGGCTATAAGGATAAAATGGGTCAGCAGAGCTCAGATGGTGAAGTTGTTCACTTGCCCAGAATCTTTAACTTTCATACCGAAGTCCCCTAAATTTTGCTCTACTTTCTGTTTTTGTTTTTGTTTTTTCCCATTGTATGTTAACTAAAGTTTTTTAGCAGTCTGGCCTGTGATCAATCAGGTAGAACATAGCTCTTTTGGAAAGAACATTGAGAGGCGTCTTAAGCAAGCCCTACCTCCATTTTCAAAAAATAATACCTGCATTCTCACCAATTATTTATAGATTCATATTGGTAGCCTTTAAATTGGGAGTTCTTAACCTGAGATCTGTGAACTTAGTTTTTTAAAAATATTTATGGGCTACATTTCTACATTTTTATACTCCCATATTATTGTATGCATTTAAAAACATCATTTTCCAAGATGGGATTCACAAATTTCATCAGACTAGCAAAGAGGTCCATGATACATACAAAAATTGAGTACCCCTACCTTAAGTGGTCAAATGTGCTCTAGAAAGATTTGTGCTCCTGACATCCCTAGAAAACAACCTACCAACATTTTCCAATTCACAAGTAGATTTTATTATTTCCCTTTCCCCTTCAATACTTTTTGAGTACAGTACTTATGTATTACTTTCTCAGAATCCCCCATTATACCTAGTAGTACCATTGTAGATACAACATGTAAAAAGGTTTTCTGATTTTATTTCATCATTCTTTAAAATTTTCTAGGCAAATACTCCATGAACTAAGACATATCCTTGATCTTTACTGAAAGACTTGTCCCCCTGGTAAAAGAAGATTATCTGTTTAGCTATCCTGGAGGGGCATGGAGTATTCTGATAAACATTAACAAGTGACCAAAAAAATATGACACACTTTTCAATATAATCTTCATTATTAACATGAAAACTTATATGAGCTGGCTTAAGCACAGCCCTGGATAGTCTTTTCCTTAAAGTTGTGCCCTCTAGAAGCCCACTCAGTGAGCGAAGGCAGTTTGATCATAGGGATTTACAGGAAAATTCACAGGCTAATTTTAAACAGAGAAATTAGAGCTGGGTATGCAAAAAGCACAAGATGGTCCCACAAATATCTCCAGAGGACGCTCATTCCCACTTTGTGTTTTTACACACACACACACACATACACACACCACACACATACACACACACACACACACACACATACACTGTATAATTTAGTGAAATATGGACCTAGAAAAAGGTCTTCTCTTTTTATAGCTTGCTGATTCAGGCCCAGTACTGTCCATGCTGGACTGTTGTCCTTGGTGAACAAGATCACAGGCCCTCCTACCTTTAAACATAGTGCACTGTTGCTAGGTTTATGTAAACACCATCGAAAAGGCAACTATAATATGGAAAGCATCGCAAAGAGCTAACTTTACATAAGGTCAACAAGTCCCTAGACAAAAATTTTTATATAGTGCTCAATCTTCAAAATCCAGCCAAACCCTTTGTTCTCTCCATAACCCTTAGGCTAAAGAGGCTAATGAGAATCACAGACAACATATTAAATGATGGTATTCTCAGTGCAGCCTGGATTTCATTCTATAAATAATTTTAAAACTATTACCCAATAATGCCTTGTAATAAAAAACCGACAAGGTCTTGCCCAACAAGCGATTGCTCACATGCTTCTGCACCTGGAGATTGAGAACTTTCTTATTATATGCCTCTGGTGATTTTTAGGTGTTTCCATAAAACTGTTGCCATTATTTACAAGCCAGGGGTTACTTCCCTTCTCTGTATGTTAAAATTAATGAAAACTTACTTTAAAGATTCAAAGAAGGAGAACAGAGTCTACTCAGCCGGACGCTGCAGGCTCTGGACAGCCAGAGCTTTTATAAGCTGCCTTGCCTCACTTTAGGATGATGAGGACCTCAGTGCAATTTGGAAATGAGCTTGACCCCAAAGGAAAAGAAAGATAATGGGGAAACAATTCACCAAAAAGCAATCTCACTCAATTGGCCCCTCTGACTGCTGGCTTGAGCATTTGATATCAACCAGCAAGTGGTAAAGCCAGCTCTGATCATTTGGGCTCCACAGCTTTCCCCCTTCCCAAGGAGGGCATGGTCACTTGAAGAATAAAAATGCAATTTATACCATCCGGCTCCAGGCTCCATTTTAACTTCTATTTATTGCCTGTATTTATTGGCTGTGCCCACTGCTTATTTGCTTCAGGGCACTTTTATGAGTACTAGGTGTTATCACTGCCATTTATAGACAGCACACAATGTTCACATGCACCCCAGTTATGTCCCCCAAATCTGGAGAGGTCAACAGATAATGGCCGGCATGGTAGAAAGAAGAGCTGTTTGAGGGCCATACCCCCACTCATGATCTCCAAGCCCCTGGTCTTACCCCAATAAGGAGCAAGTTTCCTTGAACATTACGACTTCCAGCTGGTTCCAATTAACTCTTCCGGGTCAAGGTTCACCCATGCCCAGCAGCCAACATAAAATAGGGCAAAGAGCCTACTATCCCTTCCTTAGGAGCAGAACTTATCTTGAAAGAGACTTAGTCTCCACAGCCTTTCATTCATTCCCTCTGACCTTGTCTAGCTCACTTTTAGCAGCCTTCCTTTCTCCTCTGAACTTCCCCCTCCAGGTCCTTCTTCTGTCCCCATAAGATGGTCTCATTTCTGTCTATAACCCACGTGACAAAGGGGACAATTGGTTCCAACTTCCTCTTCTCCAAAATGAGAAAAGAACCCTATCCTTCAAATCCAATGTTTTTCTTCCCCCAAGTTTTCTAAAACCAAACTCGGTGCTGACCTTCAAGTGCTCCCACATCCTTCTGGCTTGGAGCCCTCTCCCACACCTCGAGATGTCCAGAGTTCCCATGTTCTCTTCTAACTGCATAGGGTCTTCCACTATGGCATTTGGTTTAGGTTTTTCTAAGAAAACCCTATGCCTGAGGTTAAAGGACAGAATCTCAGACAGGAGCCAGGTTAGACTTTTAGACTTTAAAAGCCTTTTTATATAGTAGACTACCCTAATGGGGTGAGACTTACTCCAATTCAGCAAGGATGGACCCCAGTCTAGGAGCATCGTATAAAGATATGTAGGGGAGAAAAACCAGAATATATCTCCAGATACATGTGTCTCACGCAAAAACCTCTCCAGAATTTAAGAGCACCACTGGGATGTGTGTGAATAGTCAGTCATTTGGTCAGTAAAAATTTATTAAGCACTTACCACATGCCAGACCCTGTGGTAAGCACTAGAGACACAAAGAAAGGCGAAAGGTATTATCAGAGAGAAAGGGACTAGGGTCTGAGTAGAAAGGAAAAGATCTCCTGTATTAGGTGGGATCTTAGCTAAGTCCTAAAGGAAACTAAGAGACAAAGGTGAGATTGTGAGCATTTATTCCAAGTATAGGGGATAGCCAGTGCAAAATGGAAAGGATAACAAAGAGATCAGTTGATAAAACAGTGGCAGAAAGAAGGGAAAAAGATAGAAAGGTCCCAGGCTATAAATTCAATCTAATTCAGTAAATATTGATTAAGATGGGTAGGCACTGTGCTAAGTGTGCTAAGAAAGATAATACCTGCTCTCAGTGAGTTTATAATCTAATGGGGAGGGGCAGTACCTAAAAGGAGGCTGGAAAAAGGAGGAAGAGAAGGGAAGAGATGAGGGAATCAAGAGGGTACTTGACATGGGGGGCATCTTGTTCTGGAGAGCTGAAATCAGAGAGGGCAATTAATGCAAAGTGAAAGGGACTTCATATAGTTATAAAAAGTATGAATTGCCATTATATTTGATCCTGGAGATAATAGGGAATCATATTGGAATTTATTGAGTAAGAAGAGGGGAAATATAGTCAGCTCTATTCTTTAGAAAAATCACTTTGGCAATTAGGTAGAGAATGGAATGGATTGAGAAGACAGTTGAGGAGACCAAGTCAAAGCCTATTGCAATGGTCTGAATGAGATGATGAGCATCAGAATGAAGGTCATCTTATATAAGTGGAGACATGGAAATAATAGGTAAAAATGGCATTTTTCCTTACTGGATCTCCCTCTACCATTATCACCCTTTTTTGAGGTTCACACAATTTACTTTTAGCATCCAACTAAAATTCTGGTAGCCGATGTCAACCAACATCCATGACACTCCTCTTCTTTCCTTAATGAGTACAAAGTCCTACTAAGTCTTTCTCTACTCTTCAGTTCCTGCCCTCATACAAGGGGACTTCCAAAGACATAATGGTATGCTCTCAAATACCCAATTTCACAGGTCCTAAATTTGCTCATTTCACCTGACTACTCCATCCCATTTCAGCAATGCACAAAGATGGTCATATCCTTCATGTAGCCATCATCCACAAATGCATGACTTCCATGTTCCCAAACTCTAAGAATCCCTTTATCTTCTCATAATTTGTCTTGCAATCCCAACCCCTGTTCTCTGTCCACAGCTCAACCACCATTTACTTGACACTTCAATTCTTTCCCAAACTATCATCCCCATCCATACCAGCTACTCTTTCCTTTCTTCCCCATCTCAACTCCTTGATGAATCAGTTTAATTCTACCCTCCTCTCTTGAGTCCTTTTGATCCTATTCTATTTCTGACCTTGTTCTGCCAAGGTTCAATCTTGGAGGATTCCCACCATTCCCTAATTTTGCTCCTGTTCAAAGAAATGAGAAAATAATGAAACCATGCTGACTGCATCCGCTACAAATTTATGTGATTATGTTATGAAGTTACTATGTTATGAAGTTATATTATATTATTTCATTTGAACCCTCGGGCAATACAGGACAATCCTTTTATATATCCCTAATTAATTCACTCCCCCACTGTGAGTTAATTTTAGCTTACCATTAGTAGTAGAAGGCATACCTATCATGTTCTAATATCACATATCCAGTCCGCTGCAAAGTGGATGTTACGTTTTTCTGAATCTTTTCATCCCTCTTCAAACCTTCCATAGTTTCTCTTCCCTCCACCCTCTTAGTTGAGAATCTTGACTCATTTTACTAGAAAAATATTGAGGCCATTTGGTGAGAGTTCCATATTCTCACCTCCCCTAGTCTCACACCTTCCAGATGCCTTTTCTCTTCTGCAAAGAAACTATCCTGGTGCAAATTCTCATTACCTTATGCCTGAAGTACTGCAATAGCCTGCTGATGGGCCTGCTACAAGATGCTTCTTCACTCCATCCTCCACCCAATTTCCATTTCTATGGCCCAGGTCTAACCATGTCACCTGACTACTCACTAAATTCCAGTAGCTGACTAACACTTCCAGATCTCTGTTTCTCAGTCAAAACCCTTCATAACCTGCCCCCTTTCTAATATTCTTAGACTTGACACCCTGGCACACCCCCAGCAATCCAGTGTGACTGGTCTTGCAATTCCATGATGCTCCATCTCCTATCCTTGCATTGTCAATGACTATTTCCCAAGTCTGGAAGATTCTCTTTTCTCATCTAGCTACAATCCCATCATGTGATGGAAACGATTCTCAATCCTTCTTAATTCTAATGTCTTTTCTCTGTTGATTATTTCAAATTTATCTGTTGCATAGCTTGTTTGTACATGGTTGTTTATTTATTTTCTCCCCATTAAACTGGAAGTTTCTTGAGAACGGTAACTGTCTTAGACTTTTTTTGTATCCTCAGCACTTAGTATAGGGCTTGGAATATAGAAGACACTAAATATTGATTGACTGACTTTGCCGTGGACTGGATATGTGGTATTAGAACATGACAGGCGTGCCTTCTACTACTCCTGGTAAGCTTACTTCAAACAAAGTACTGCTTAATGGTTTGGTTTATACCTTTTAGGAGCCCAGTGATCTATAGATAGTAAGTGGTGGTAAACAATAGCTGAACCCTTAATTTTTAAAATATCCTTCATAACTTGTTAATAAATGGTGGGCCCCATTCTGGAGTAATTCGAATTGGAAATCCATGAAGACAACTAACTTTCTTAAAAATAAAAACAAGCAAAACAAATCCATACAATATTTAGGGTAGATACAGAGGGACAAAAGTTCCAGTGGCACATTCTTAAAAGATGATTTGTTGCCACTAGAGAGAATAGTGATATTCAGTGCTCCTTTGAAGGAATCTATCTGCTATAAAGTCAGAACACACCCAAAACAGTGGTCAAGAAGATATTACTAATAATTATGGGAGACCTTTGGATTCCATGGGAATTACTGTATACCCTGGTAGCTGTCATAGCCTCCAACATAAGACCAGAGGTTTCATGTCTATTTGAACCATCAACAATGCCAATGGAATCTTTTATTGATTCTTACTTCCCAGAGAAGTTCAGCTTAAATGGACATTCCAATGAGTCCACAAAATCTTTACAAGATCTGGGTTTGAATCCTAGCTTTCCTAAATTTACTAACCTTTTGGCCCAAACAACCCATTTCTATATCCTGAGGCTCAATTTTCTCATCTGTAAAATGTACAGAATTAGCTGCATTAGCCCCTTTGATCCTTTCTTGGTCAACATCCCGATGAGTATAACATCCTGAAATTCTTGGACTGGGATTTAGAAGATCTTGGTGTGTAAGTTAGATTGTGAACTCCTTAAGGGCATGGACTATCTCTTTTTCTCCTTTTTTATCCCTAGTGGTTAACATGGTCTTTGGCACAAAGAAGGCATCGATTGGTTGATCTATGACTTACTAGCTCTGGTACCCTGACAATACACTTGATTTAGCTTCTTCATCAGTCAAAAGCAGGGATTATAATAATTCTTCAACTTCCTACAAAACAGGACTGTCATGATGCTCAAATGGGATAATGTATGTAAAATATGTTATCATCAAAAAGCATTATAAAACTTAAACTATTGGTACTGTAATGGCTGATGGTGCATCTCTATATCAATACTCTCAAATTTTCATTTTAACCTTGGCCTTTCATGGAGGATTTTTATAGAAACTAACAGTAGGCAGGGGCTCTCTGAAGGCGTGGGGTTTTTAGAAAAGTTCTATGTAATTGAGGCATGGAATTCAAATCCATAAAAACTCAGAAGCCAGAAAGTAAGGAATACTAAGCTTGTAGTCTCTTAAAAATTCACAAGATTTTAACTTTTGGGTTTGTTACAGCTCCACTGGGAAAATTGGTAAAGCTCATTCAAATTCCTTCTCAGAATAACATTTTTTAATAATTGAAGGAAATGTTAAATTTTAATTAGAAGTCAGTGGAAATATATACACACATATATAATTTATATGTTTACATATAATACACAATATATATGTGTGTATAAATATATATAATTTATGTTTACATATAATATATAATATATTATACATAAATGTATAATATATACATATATATAATTACATGTGTGGTGTGAATGATTTCAGGAAGTACCTAACTTGGAAGGAAACATATATGTTTATATTGTTTATATTATGTCATATCATATCATATAGATTATCCCCTGAAATTTATTCATGACCTGGTCTTGTAGACCCCACCTTAAAGACCTCTGCTCTAAATTAAAGTGAGTGAGTAATAAATTAACTCCATATCCTATTAGACTCAATGAGTAAAATGCTTTAGAGCAGGAGACTTTTAGAGATTTCTTAAACCAAACCACATAGTCACCCACAAATTTGTAAAGCCTGGCGTACTTTCAGCACCTAAAAAGATTTTGGTTTTTTTCTTTCAAAATAACACTATCTCAGCGATGGCATACCTAGCCAATACTTAGGGTCATTACTTTGAAGAATTTTCATCTTGCTTAAGGGAGCCTTGTACCTCTATAATAACAAAACAAATTCTTCCAAAAAATGGTCATTTGACAGAAATGGCCTAAAGTTGTCTTGTCCTACACAACTTGCTTTCAGAATGGCTCTAAAGAAAGATGTGTTATCACATTACTATATTCAATGGGAAGGCAAAAGGCTGGTGGAGTAGACAGAGTCCCAAACTGGGAGTCAAGAAGGTTTTCAACCTGCCTTAGTGACCTGGAGCAAGACACTACAGATCTCAGTTTGCTCTTCTATAAAAGGTTGCATAGAGTAACCTGCAACAGCATTTCCATTTTTAACAACTCCTTTGTTACTTTGTCTCCCACTACTCTTTTCAGCTTCCTTTCACGTGTTTTCTTCCTCTATTACAATGTTTTTTCTTTCCACTTTTTGTAGCTATTTGTATCCCCAACCCTTAGCACAGTGCCTGGTATACAGCAAGCTCTTAAATAATGCTTGTTGAGTGGTTAGATGGATGGATGGATGGGTAGATAAATAGACAGATAGATGGACAGATAGATAAGTATTCTATATATTCTAAAAAATAATAGTTTTCTACATCCTTTAGCTTGAAATAAGAGAACTAGGAGTTCCCAGTAAGTGTTCGTGGATGTGTGTGTATATGTATATATGTACATAGCTATGTATATGTATATGTGAGTGTGTATAGTTGTGCTTTTTTAATGAGTGAAAATAATTGAAGATTCCATCTGCTACAATATGTTCATACCACCAACATCAGAAATTTAAATACTCATGAAGTGAGTGGGAGTGCAGACATAGGGTTTTTTGAAGGATCATATGGACAGAATAAGAAAACATTGTGTTTTCTACGGGCCAGCAGATGGGTCAGAGAAAAACCACAAGCAGATTTTTCAAACTTGGAAACAAATATTGGAGGCAAAATCCGCCATTATTACAAAGTAGCCATTTCAACAGCTGGGACCTAAAAAGCAAACAAACAACAGTGCAGAAAACAACTGCCAGATGCAATTTTCTCCCCTTTTGTTGATTCCTTCACAAGTATGCCGTGCACATGTTTTGACTACTTCAAAGGAAACATATCCCCATACCCCAGACAAAGAAAGAGACAAACAGACTCTGCAGGCTTTTCCCAGGTCTATTTTCACTAGGAAAAAAAATCAAAAAATTTAATACATAGTTTTCCTATTAAACATTTTTAGAAGACAAAAAAGATGGAGACATGTTCTTCTGACATGCATGAAGATCTAATGGTTCTGCCCTGTGACCTTGCACGTAAGCCGAATAAAAGGCATTTGCTTAAGGACAGAAAGTCCAACAAGATTCAGTGGGGTGGTATAGTGCCTAGCAAAGCTTATGCAATCTGAAATTGCATCAAAGAGGCGTGGTGTCCAGGTGACCATCCCACTATCCCTTTTCCTATTCAGAATCCATATGGTGTTCACATTTTAGGAAGGGCTCTCTTAAGTCTGAGAAGAAATGGAGGCACTTCTGGAGAAATGATTATGTGGTAGAAGGTAGAATATGATAATCACCTAAAAAGAAGAATAAAACTGGAGTTTGGTCCTAGTAGATAGATTTAATAGCAACGATGGGTAGAGGATGGAAAGGTGAATTCTGGGTTGTTCTTAGAAAAACTTTCCTCATAGTTAAAGCTATCCATCAGGGAGATATTTCTTTGCTTCAGCCTCAGTTTTCTCCTTGTAAAATGAGATTATTCTTTAATTATCTCTAAAGGACTCACTATGTTTAATAATTTATGATCTAAATAATTTTTTTTTGTAGATTGAAATGGAAGAACTGACAGTTGAATTCTGAACTTCAGTGGAGATTTTCAAACAAGGCTAGATGATCATTTGTCAGGAGATTTGTGGTGGAGATATTTAGATTATGTGAGGTCCCTTTCAACACAGAAATTCTGTATTGGAATTGGGTGATTCAATGATTAAAAAAGAAACTTTTCTGTTTGGCTCCAACAAACTACATGTCAAACAACCAACCAATAAATATTTAGTAGCACCTACTCTTTGCAAAGCATTGTACTAAGAACAAAAAAAGAAAAAAGAAAAGGTCAAAGTCTCTACCAAGGAGCTTATTGTCTAACCAATTAACCTAATAGACATAGAGGGTATAAATTGCAGAGGCAAATTTAAGTTTGATAGAAGAAAAAAGTTTCCCAGAATTAGAGGTATCCAAAAGTAGAGTGAATTGAGGCCTTCAAGCAATTGGAAGAGGGTTACTTAAAATATATATTGGATTTATTTTCAACACCAGATTAGGCTAGGAGACCTTTAAGAGTCTTCCCCACGCTGAAATTCTCTGATTCTGTGGCAAGTCTTTTGTATTTCTATGGCACCATGCATACTTGAAGGAATTCAACAAATCCTTATTGATTGCTTGATGGAGAAAAAGTATTATGGTACTTTCTGTCCATAGTTCAAAAAGGGCCTCAACAAACCTTTCCAGAATGATGAGAGTAAAAATCTGTATGACCTGAGTGAGCCCTGTAAAATTATGTAAAATCACCAAAAAAACGTCTCCTTTGATCTACAAACCCAAATGGTCTTGCATAGTCTCAGAGCAAAATAAGCTTTCTTGGGGGAAGTCACAACTCCTGGTAAGATTTCACATTTGCTTGAGACTTCCCTTATACTCATGCATAAAATGGGTCTTCAGAAAATGACTCTTTGCAGATCACTTCTCTCTTGAGAATGATATACCTGCCAAGAGAATCCCTCTTGGTGTTTCTTTAAAAATAAAACTTTTTTACCATAGCCTTTGGGTTTAACAAGTTTCTTAACCCCCCACCCATGCCTTGGAGAATACTGAACCTCACCCATTCTTAACCTCTTCTTCGATATCCTCATCCCTCATGTCCTTTATTGTTTATTAGACTCTAAATTTCAGACTTCTGTAAGACACCCGAAATGCAAAATTCTATTTCTCGGTTCCTTTCTTCCCCAAGCTGTCTCCCTAGAATGCTTGCTCTATTCATCTCTGAAATTTGTAACCTCTTTTGCCCTTCAGGGTTATCACAACTACTGGAAAAAAGGGGGAAAAGAGAATGATGAGAAGATTATAAGAAGAACCAGCAGCATGGAGGCATAGTTCCAGATAAGACCAAGTATGGAGATCCAGCAGCAGAGTCCAAGTGACCAATGGGGTAGAGATGACAAGAGAGGCAGTTCATATAGAAGAAATGTACTGGATTGAACGTTGGAAAAACTAGCATTTCTATGACCTGAACTCATTCTCAGTTTCCTCATCTATTAAATGAGAAGGGCTAGACTAAAATATTTCTGAGGTCTCTGCTTGCTCTTACATTCTATGATTCCATGAATAATTCTGCAGTGGAACACAATAAATATAGTAGATTACATTCATGGAGTGACCCATAAGTCAACACTAGACCAATGTAAAAACAAAACAAAAACCTCTCTCTGTAGCTAATATAATTGTAAGCATGCCCCCCCCCCAAGACAGTACACTCTTCTTCTGAACATTATAATGCAAAGGGGATGTGTTAATCACTTCCTCTATACAGTGTGAGGCATTCAGGATATGAAGAGAAAACAATAGAGAAAACAGTATTTGTCCTGAAGTCATTCACTTATATTCTATTGGAGAGAGGACATGTTAAATGCTTTAGGAGATGCACTGTGTACTCTGAAGTGGGACAATGGCCTTAGAAGAAGGGAGGGCTGGGAGAAGTATCAGCAAAGACTTCTCAGAAGCTGACCCCTGAAGGTACTTCTGAGAAGTAGAGATTGAAAATGACAGTAGTTTTCCCACCCAGGCATTAAAGACTTACTCATGGCTTGAACAGAAATTATTTAGGAACTATTAATTAGGATTTGAACTCAGCTCTTTAAAAACACAGAGCTAATTTTATCCAGGTCTGTTAGAGGACTCATGGGGATTGCTTGGCCACCAGAGAGCTTTCCATGATGACAAAAGGTGATAATAAAGTCCTGAGAGAAGACTGGTTCTATCCTTGGTTTTTTGGTTCCTTAGTTCCTAAAAGAGTAAGTACAAAACATGGCAGAATCTGATTCTTTTTGGAATGTAGTTCAGGTCTCTACAAAAATAGAGGCAATTTTTTTGTTGTTGTTTGCTGCTTATTTTTTTTCCTTTCTCATTTTTTCCCCTTTTGATCTGATTTTTCTTGAGCAGAATGATAAATGTGGAAATATGTTTAGAAAAACTGCACATATTTAACCTATATTGGATTACTTGCTGTCCAAGAGAAAGGGGAGGTTGAAAGGAAGGGAGAAAAATGTGGAACACAAGGTTTTGCAAGAGTGAATGTTGAAAATGATCTTTGCATGTAATTTGAAAAATAAAAGCTATTGTTAGTTAAAAATAAATAAATGATACACACACACACAAATACAAGCAAAGAGAAGAAGCCCAAATTGTCCTAGATGCTAAACATCTCCACAATCATAAAGCAACCCTAAAGGCATTTAAATTTTGCATTCAAAACCAAAAAGAAATCAGCCCTTTATCATCAAAGGCCCTAAAAATTCATTCACCCTAAATTTTGCTTATTTACACATTTCCTTCCCTTATACAAATTTAAAGAATCAAATCTGACAGGAATATGCACAAAGAAAACTCTAATCTAATGCTTTGTCTTTAGATCAAACACATAAATCAAAATTGTTTTGGCTCAAGATACCTCCTACCACTAGCCATGCTTCTGCTGACTCCAGGGAAGCATGAGATACAGTCCCTTATATCTGACCTGCTTTTCAATTATAAGTATTTAAATTTATTGTATATTATATAATGTTTATAAATATTTATATTATATTTATAAATATTCATTCTGTGTATTATGTATCTGTATTTATTATGTTTATTAATGTTCATATTTAGTTGTAAGGATGAAAGGGGATAATAATTGTAAAGTGTTTTGCAAAAGGCTATATAAATGCTAGTTATTATTACTACTGATAATAATAGTAATTGTTGCTATTGATAATAATAATAAGTTATAATACTGGTAATAATAAAGATGTAAAGGCAATTAAGAACTAGCTAGTAAAACTGAAATTCTACTAAAATGTTTGTATTTTATCCTAGAAGCAAAGGGAGTTATGGGGGGAGGAAACTTGAGTGACATAATAATCCATGTGCTTTAAGAAAATTATTTTGTCTAACCAGATCTACTTCTTTTGGCTTTTTACTGTGTTGGTAGGTAATTTTGACTTGTTATGGGGAAAAAAGATAATAAAGATAGTCTGCCTTTGACCCTCCACACCAAAAAGGGCAAGGTTTCCTGTAGGACACTGATCTTCAGCTCAGATCTCAGAGAAAGTATTAAAGCAAAGTGCCAGCTGTGAAATGCAAAGGTGAAAAACAACCAACCATTTGAGTTAATGACCAAAATGTCGTCACTATTTCCTCATCTTAAAGAAATTAATTATGCCCATTAAACTTTCTCCCTCCCCTCTTCCCTTCTCAAATCCCTCCCAGTATTCTCAGGGAGTTTAATCATCATCAACTACCTCTATGGCTTATCTCAACTTGAAAGGTCCTAAGTCTGTAGCTTAGCTTAGTCCAACTCTAATACCTCCCTCCAGTTCCCATTTCCACCCTCCAAGTCAGTACTTCCAGTGGTCTCCTTAGCTACAGAAAGGATGTAACAGTGGGGAGGGAGAGAAATGTTGGTGATGATTGCCTAGTTGGCAAGAGTTGAAGGGTGGTGGAAGAAACACTGGACCATGAATCCAGAAATCCAGGTTCTTGTTCAAGTTCTGCCATTCATTTATCCTATGACCCAGACAAACAACTTCATTATTCTCAACCTCAGTTGGTGTTATCTGTCTAATGGGATTATTAAAGTGTACCTAAAATACTTCCAAAGACAATTTCTAAGTTTCTAATGAGATGATGGATATACATGTCCACTGTACCTTCAAGGAATAATATGTATTATTCTCCTTCTTAGACTCAACATTCTTGGCAAGATGGCATTGATGCTTTCCTGACTTCATCTCCAACTTCCATGCCTTTTTACGGGTCATCCACCATTCCTGAAATGCCATTCCCCTTCATTTCTTCTTCATCAAATCCCTCTCTTTCTTCAATAAACAGTCTAAGTACCATGTTTAACATTGAGTCTTTCTAAATGGCCTAGTTCTGACATCAGGAAGACCAGATTTCAAATATTTCCTCAGACACTTATTAGCTATATGATTTTGGGCAAGTCACTGAACCTGTTTACCTCAGTTTCTTTATATGTAAAAGATAGATAATAATAGTATCTACCTCCCAGGGATGCAAATGCACTTAACAGTACCTGGCACATAACAGGTGCCAAATAAATGTTAATTATCACAAAATATTATCACAAATAGTACCATTTCTTCTAACTATTTGGTACTTTTTTGTATCTATTTTGCATGTATCTGTATACGGATATGTCGAATCCCTGAACAGCATGTGAACTCTTTGAGAAAGATTTTGAATTTGTATCCCAAGGGCAAATGGAAGGTACTACACAATGTAGGCTTGTTGATTGGTTGAATAATACAGTGATTTTTATTTAGGAACTTCCTTCCCAAAATCTCAGTTCTTTATAACAACAGAGTTAAGCTGTAAGTGTCAAGAGGCTAGCTTGAAGTTCAAGCACCTTTGAAATGGACATATTACTAATCAGTGTTAGGGATATCAATTAATCCCAAACCTTCCTTACTTTGAGTTCAAGACTCTGTCAATCTGCTCCGTTGGAAACAACTATACTTTAATATGTGAAAAGCAAATCACAAATACTATTGACTACCATGGAAAACTCCTTCCCATTTAGATGGTGGTCTTTTGCTTCATCCCCCATAACAGCAGGTTATTGATGCTGAAATGCCCTTATCCATAATCCTGGATATTGCCAACCAGAGGAACACATTTCAAGTGGCACTATTTGAAGGCCTAAACACTATGAGTTGGACAAGTTCTTTTATCTCCTTGGTCCTCCATCTGTGGAATGGGGTTGACAATACATGAGCTACCTAAAAGAAAGTTCCTGGCTTAAATGAACATTTGGATGTAATTAAAAGGGGGAAGATATGAGTCCAAATTTGGACACTACGACTTGGTACTTGTATGGTCCTAGGTAAAGCCACTTTGGAGTCTTAATTTTCTTATAAAAAGGAATGGGTTGGACGAGATAATAATTTTCAACTTGAAATCAATGGTCTTTTCTAAGAAGATTTTTCTTCCTTTTTTTTTTTTTTCTTTTTTCTTTTCTTTCTTTCTTTTTTTTTTTTTTTTTTTTTTAACCATATGACTTTCAGGTCCAATTCAACAGAAGTAACTTGAGACATTTAGGTCACAGCAGAGTTTTCTTCCTCCTCTAGATGTATTTTCAACATTTTGTCCTGTGGGAGATGTGGACATTAATGGGAGCTCAACACTCACATTATTGTAAAGTAATAGCACTGTGCCATGCAAAAGCTTCTTAATGTCAACCGTAACCTTCATAAATGGGTTTGTAATGAGAAACCCTTGTTTGTCATAGAGGAGGTATGATTGATGCTGTGTATGAACAAAATAAAGCCACAGTGACCATCTCAATAACACGAGCAGCTGCCAAATATTCATTTAGCAGAATGAGTTTAGAAAACTTTGAGCAGATTGCTTTCACAAGGCTGCTTTCAACAAAAGGAAACATAATTAACGAGCTAATATCAGCATGTGTCTGGCTAAGCTAATGAATATCAAATTACACAGAAACCTGTATAAATCATCATTACCCTGAATTTTAATTGAACTTGCAATTAAACATGACAAATTTTATATACACTAAACCTTTAATTTATACTTTCAAATAAGGAATAATTTATCATTTTTAGTATTTCATAGTTAATTTCCCAATATGTGCACTTCTAATTAACAAGGACAGACAGGAATTAAAAGAAAAAAACAAAACCACTGTTCAACAGCTCCATTGATTATAATATCCTCCCACCCCCACTCCCATAAACATATAAACAATACAGCGGGAAGGATGGGTTGGTCACAGAAGGATCCCATTTGGCAATTTGGAGGATGAGATGTTTGCTCCAAAGGATAACCACAAGCCTCCCATTTCCAGCTCTAATCTCCTAAAATGAGAAAAAGGTAGATAACATGCTAAGGAAAAAAAAAGAGCCTCTTGCCTCTTGGTTATGGACCTCAGTCTCAGACTACAAATGGATTTGCCTTTATGGCTCTAGAAACTCACTTTCTAGTAAGAGGCAAGGAAAGATGGGCTTTGTAGCACCAAGTAGCATTGAATCAGCAATGTCTAGAGGCATAGGAAACCAGATCTACACATCTATTTGTCTAGCCATGACTGCTAATGAGCTATGGAGATGGATCTTCATTTTATTATTATAATTATACCACTATTATAAATATACCTCCAGCTACCCCAGCAAAAAAGTAGCAATGCTACTATAATATATGAATATGAAAAATATATATATAGACACATATACATACACATATGCATATACATACATATAAATATATTGCTACATATTATATATAAAATATACATACACATACATATAAATATATCACATTACATATTATATAAAAATACATATACACACATACATACACATATACATATTCATATAAATATATTGTTATATATTATATACACATATACATGTATACATTCACATAAATATATTTCTATAGTATATACACATATGCACACATAACTGTATGCATGTGTTGGTATTTTCATGTATATATGCACACAAATATGTCTTGTGATAAATTTGTATATGTGCACATATACATGTATGTGTGAACAAACATTCACAGACACATAAACAAGGTAAAATTATAAAAGGGCTGCAAGAAAAAGTAATTGATTTTGCCTTTCTATTAAATCCATCATATTATCATGAGAAACATGTAATCCAATGCAAAATGCCCTGGGATTCCAGAAACTAGGTTCTGAACTTATTTGCGCTTTTAAATAAATGACTACCTTTGGGTACAAGTTTGTTCAAACTTCTTGATACCTATCTTCTTATCTGAAAAGAAAGAAGAAAAGCAAAAAACAAAACAACAACAACAACAACAAAGCCCTACAGTAAATCATCTGGACAAGTATTTTCTCATGAGATAAACATAAAGAAAAAAGGGATATAGAAACATGTCCATCAATAAAGCAAAACCATCATCCAGATGTAGTAGGTTGATATCACTATCATAATTCTAAGAGAAGGAGAAAAGAAACTTTCCAAGTGAAAGGGTCCAGGACCCCCAGTGGTGGCCAAACATGAAAAGAGCTGCCATTTATATAGCATTTAACAATAAAGTGCTTTACATTCATCATCTGACCCTCAAATAATAGTTAATATACATTAAGTACCTACCAAGTACCAGGCACTGTGCTCAGCACTCATATGAAAAAAAAAAAAAAAGAAAGAAAGGGATATACAGCATAAATAGGAAATAATTAAGAGGGAAGACACTAGAATCAAGAGGGTCTTGGATAAAAAAAAAGCAGGGCTGCTAGATGGTACAGTGGAGAAAGCACTGGGCTTGGAATCAAGAAGGGTCACCTTCTTGAATTCAAATCTGACTTCAGACACTTACAAGCTGTGTGACCCTAGGCATGTTACTTCATTCTATTTGCCTCAGTTTCCTCTTTTGTAAAATGAACTGGAGAAGGAAATGGCAAACCTCTCTGTACTTCTGGGAAGAAAATCTCAAATGGGGTAATAGAGAGTTAAACATAACACAGAAGCAATACAAAAAAGGATCAAAAAAGTGAAGGCAGAAAGATTTAAAAATGAAATGGAGTTATATGTATTTACTCATAGGTACATCTCTATATACATGTATGTAGAAACAAATGTGTGTCTATATATGCATATTTATAAAACACTGAATTTATAGTATGTGTGTATCTATGTGTCTATATATGTACTCATAGGTACACCTCTCTCTCTCTTTCTCTCTCTCTCTCTCTCTATATATATATATATGAATTGTTTCTATATGCATATACATAAAACACTAAATGTATTAGTGGAATTAAAGAAGATATATGAACATATATATGTACTCATAGGTACACACAAATATGTGTGTCTCTCTATATATGCATATATATATATATAAACATTAAATTTATAATATGTCTGTGATTATGTATATGTTTATATGTACTCATAGGTACATCTCTGTATACATATATGCAGATGCAAAAATGTGTGTCTCTCTCATATGCATAAATATATAAATAACACTAAATTTATTGGTAGAATTAAAGAAGATATATGTACATATATATGTACTCATAGGTACATCTCTGTATACATATATGTAGACACAAATATGTGTGTCTCTCTATATATGCATATATATACATATATATATATATAAAACACTAAATTTATATCATGTGTGTGAGTATGTATATATGCATATGAATGTGTCTCATTTCTTATTATTCCCCTTAATGTACCCTCCTCTTCACTCAGGCTGGCCATTTTCTAGCTGTAATACTTCATCTCCCACTCTGTCCTAAGGGGTTCCCTGGGAAGAGCAACCTGGAATAATCCCTGGTACCTTGAAACCTGGCCCCACCTCCTGAATCAGGCCCTTCCTCATACCCCCCCCCCCAAGCAGTCTCTTCCCCTTTACATCACTTTGTACTCCTCTGTGTTGATTTCCACATGTAAATGTGGTGATTCCCTCTTGGAGGGGGAGCTTCCTGAGACCAGGGCCTTGCTATGTTTCCGTCTGTACTGCCAGGGCCTTGCACAGTGTAGTTGCTTAATAACAGTTGGCCAAATTGAATTGAATCCAATGGCAAAGGTTCCTTTCATTTCCAGAAGCGTGACCTGGAGACCCCCAAAGCAGAAGGTTAGGCTGGAGAATGGGCTTGTTGGAAACAGGACTTGTCTGTGCCTATGAAGCAGAGGGACAAATATTTTCACACATTATCAGATAGTTGAGTAAAACAGCCTCCCCTAGAATTTACAACTGAAGGCGGTCAGAATTTACAACTTGTGAAATTGTGGCTGTCCGTATTTTCTCATTATGCTGTGTGCCAGCTGCAGATAGAGTGTGCACTTTTTTCCCTCTATTTTCCTTTCTCCCCTCCATCTACTGTCTCACCACTTCCTAGTTAAACCTTGTCTCAAGTTATCAACACTCTCTGGAGAGATAAGGCTCTTCTCACTTACAAGCTGTCACTAATAATCGAACTTTCAAGACTCCATCTCCAAGAGAGACTACAGGAGCCACGCAGGTCACCAGAATTAACTGCCACCAGTCCTCACAGAAAACTCTGCTCATCAATCTACAGCTTTCTCGTCATAATTAGAATAACGGCTTTGAAAATTTGGGCTGATGTTGGCTCGGTCTTATGCCACAAAGAACGCTGATTAAAATCTTGGTGTGAAAGTTAATGATAAGTGCTGGTGGCGTTGCCGTGGAGACGGGGACAAACAATTCCCTCTCCGTGACATTTTCAATGTCCTGGAGAAGAAAAACTGTCCTCTTTAGTGTGGCAGCGTATGAAGCTTATTTATGGCTACAGGGCTCCCTGGATTGATGACTGTCGTAACGTTCTGTCAAATCCTTTACAGACACATTCTTTTTTTCCCCCAAGCCCCTAGTGCAGCAGGGATAAAATAAAATAAAATAACAAAAACAAATGCTGAAGGGGAAAACAATCCCCCACAAACCAGTGATGGCCGTTGGGAGGGCACTCTCGTGCTCCGAACCCTAAAATTAAGACTATGGTACCATATCCGTGGAGAGCTCCACTGAGGGAGAACTCAGTCAGAAAGTCGGATGGCCAGGCTAACATCACCCCAGATACAGATCTGTGGGGAGAAAGGTCCTGGTTGGGCCATCTGCTATAAAATAAAAATTACCCAATTGTATCTGACACCTACCAGCTGCATGATGGCGAGCTTCAGTTTCCTCCTCTATAAAATGGGATTATAACATGTGGAGTACTTGCCTTTAAAGGGTTTGGGGAGGTTTAGATAGGATGATGTCCAAAAAGTGCTTTGTAAGCAGTAAAGGGATATCTGGATGACATTATTATGAGACAGCCAGGTAGTGCAATGGATGGTACCTGGAGTCAGGAGGATATGAGTTTAAATTCAGATTCAGACACTTAGTAGCTTTGTGACCCTGTTTGCCTCAGTTTCCTCAACTATAAAATGGGGATAATAATAGTACCTACCTCCCCAGGGTTGTTGTGAGTATCCAATGATATAATAGTTGTAACGTGCTTAGCATAGTGCCTAGGACATAGGAGATGCTTAATAAATATCTATTCCTTATTGTTACTGTTGTTATTATAATTAGAGCAGATCTGATTACAGGAAAGTCCCATGTGAAGAAACTATCAATAAAGACTGGTACCTCATATGCAATTTATAATCATACTGAGGTACTAAAAATTATGTGACTTATACAGGATCACACAATCAGTATGTGTCAAAAGATAGACCTGAATCCAGATATACTTGAATTTTAAAGCTGGATCATTATTATATCATTCCTCTCATTTTTTTCAACAAAGCTCAGATAGAAATTGCTTTGGGATGTGCTGCTATCCTGCTACTGTTCTGTTCTATGCAATGTTCACAAACAATGTTAGAAGGAGATAAAATGACTTAAAATTGAAAATACCAGGAAATCTTTTCTTCTTCTGTAGATTCATGGAAAGCATTTTCAGATAAACTTGTGGGGACTGGATGGCCAGGAAGATTTCTACCTTATCTTGTCCCCAATGGCTTTTCTTTCTTCCGTTAGGTCTATGTTTTGGAGGCCTTTTTTTCCACACAGTTTTGAGATTGAGTATTTGTGATGGCATCTATTAAAAGTGTCCTAAAATGTTTATGCCTCTGTGGCAGGCAATCACAATATTGTCTGGGATAATGTTCTGGTTTTATAACCAGTTAATTTGCTCAATTCTCCAGGATATTCTGTGACATCATTAATTAATCAATTATTGTTTTAGTGAACTCTTGTAAGCTAATTGAAAATCTAAAATACAGAAAATTTTAAAAGGACACTGCATCCATAAAGTTTTCTCCCTTCTCTCCTTAAAGAATCATATATGTCAGAATCACAGGGCTAGATGAGACCTCCAGGGGACCATTGAGGTCAACCCTCTGGCTCCGTATATCACAACACTCAAACTCCTCTGGCCAATTCTGTGACTGATGTCTAGGTAGTTCATACAACGTATCCCACTGGGGGGTCTCCAATAAGTAGTTAATCAGTCTTTCCATCAGATGACATGGCTATAGCAGTCCTGACCTCTCTTACTGCAGGGGTCTGCTAAAAGCTCTTTGGCTCCTCTATGAAGTGGCCACATTTTAGTGACAGACAAAGTGACTCTCTTATGGCTGGTAATCAGTCCATAAAGACTGCCAAGAGCTAGAGTATTTTTATCATTCCTTTCACTCAAGCATCCTAGTTATCATCATTATTATTGTTGTTGTTATTAATAATGATAATGAAATAAACTATGCAAATGGGGAAACAGCTCCAGCCCTAAAGTGCGTATGTGCAGTAATGTGGCAATTTATCCAATAATGGAATCGCAAAGTGATTTTATTTGCTTTTATGGTCCCTTTCTTTCAAAGGAGTGGGGCATCAATAATAGCAATAGTAATGAAATCAACTATGCAAATGCCACAATCGTTTTTGCCCTAATGTAGCAATTTACCAGCAAAGGAAACACAAAATCATCAGATTTTATTTCAGACAACCCAACACGGACAGAGCTTGGAATGTTAATTTACTTGGGGTTACCCAGGCTGGAATTCCTTGTTTCTGAAAAGCCAAGCCAGGCCAATTATGCCAGTGACCAAAAATGGTATTCTTTAATAGGAAGGTCCCAGAAAATGACCCTGCTGCTACTTCAGATCTGGATGGAGAGTTTTTGTCCCGAGAATGAGGTGGAAGATAGAATAATCTTGTTTTCATAGGGATGTTATTAGGACCACAGCAGATCACAGGTTCGGGCAGGAGTAATCATGTCCTTACAATAAGGAATGGCAAGCTAAAGGAGAATATTCTATTGGCCTGGGGCCTTCTCATGTCCTGATAGTTAACCCTTGTTATGGAATTTAGTGCCCTTCTGCTCACACTCTTCATTCTGTGAGATACTCTTCGTCCTCTGAGTCTGAGCTTAATTTAATGGGAAATGTCACACTGGATGGGGGAACTCTCAGTGAAACTAAAGAACAATTTCTAGAGATACAGAATACTAGCTGGGGGTAGCCATAAATACAAATACGCACACACACACACACACACACACACACACACACACACACACACATACACGATATGAATATAAGGTAAATTTGAAGGAAGGACAAAAATAATTAAGTAATGAGAAAGGGGAGTATAATGGGGACAAAAGGAGGAAAAGATAGAATGAGGTAAATTATTTCATGTCTATTATAGTGGAGGAAAAGGTGGAAAGGCAATGGGTATCACTTGAACCTTACTGTCATTAGTATTAATGCAAAGAGGGAATATTACATATAATCAGTTGATATGTAAATCTATCTTACCTACTGAGAAGGAGGAGGGAAAGAGATTAAGTAAAGGGAGAGAGGCTGACAGAAATGGAGGAAGGTTAGACAGAAGCAAAAGAATAATGAGGAGTGAAGGGATGAAAAAGAAGAGAAGACAAACAGAAGGAAAAATAAGATGGAGGAAAATACATAATTAATAATTATTGTGAATGTGAATGGAATGAACTCTCCCATAAAATGGAAGGAGATAGCATAGTGAATAAAAAACCAGAACTTTGAAATATGTTGTTCACAAGAAACACACTTGAAGCAGAGAGATACAAAAAGAGTAAAAGTAAGGGGCTAGAGAAGAATCTATTATGCTTCAGCAGAAATTTTAAAAAGCAGAGGTAGTGATCCAGATTTCAAACTTAAACTTAATTAAAAGAAATAAGAAAGGAAGCAGAGGTAGCAATCTAGATCTCAAAGTAAAAGTAAAAATAAACAATTGAAAGAAATAAAGACTCTAGCAAAAAGTACCATAAGCAATGAAGCAATATCAATGCTGAATATGTATGTATGCACTAAGTTTGCATAATATAGCATTCAAACTCTCAGAGGAAAAGTTAAGTGAGTTAAAAGGAACAAATAGATAACAAAACTATGCTAGTTGGGGAATTCGACTATCCCTTCTCAGAACTAAATAAAAGCAACAAAAAATAAACAAGAAAGAAACTAAGGAGGTAAATAGAATATTAGAAAAATTATATATGACAAACCTTTGGAGAAAACTGAATGGAAACAGAAACGAATATAACTTTTTCTCAACAATCCATGATACCTATACAAAAAGTGATAACCTAAAAATCAAATGTAGACAGGCAAAAATATTAAACATATTCCTTTCTTGATCATAATGTAATAAAATTACACTTACCAAAGTGCAATAGATAATTAGATTAAAAGTTAATTGGAAATGAAATAATCTAATCCTAAAGAATAAATGGGTTAAAGAACAAATTATAGAAATAATCAATTATTTCATTAAAGATGACAACATACCAAAATTTATAGGATGCAGCCAAAGCTGCATTTAGAGACAAATTTATTTCTCTAAATTCTCACATTAACAAAATAGAAAAACAAAGAACAATTAATGGGCAAGTAATTTTTAAAAACTAGAAAAAAATAAAGCAAATTTTAAATCCCCAAACTAAGATCCAAATTGGAAATCCTAGAAACCAAAGGAGACAATAATTCTAAGAAAAAAATTATCAAGCTAATGAATCTAGGATCTAGCTTTATGAAAAAATAACAACAATAATAAAATAAATAAGCTACTGGTTAATTTGATTAAAAATAAAGAAGAAAAACAAATATGCAGCTTTAAAAATGAAAAGGGTGAAATTCCCATCAATAAAGAAAAAATAGAAGCAATCATATGTGCCAACTATATGCCAATAAATATGACAATCTTACCAAAATTAATGAATATTTACAAAAACATAAACTATCCAGATTAACATATCAGGAAATAGAAATGCCTAAATCATTCCATCTTAGAAAAAGAAATTGAACAAATCATTAATGAAATTCCTAAGAGTCAGATGGATTCACAAGTGAATTCTACCAAACATTTAAATAACAATTCTAATATTATATAAACTATTTGGAAAAATAGATGGAGTCCTACCAAACTCCTTTTATGACATAAATATGGTGCTGATATTTAACTGATGCAGTGCCAAAAGAGAAAAATAATTTTAGATCAATTTCCTTAATGAATATTGATGCAAAAATTTTGAACAAAATACTAGCAAGATGATTATAGTAATATATCACAATGATCACATATTATGTCCAAGTGGGATATATACCAAGAATGCAAAGTTAGTTCAATATTATGAAAACTGTCAGCATAATTGACCAAATCACTAATAAAACTAATAGAAATCATATTATTATTTTAACATTTATAGTGCTGAAAAGAGATTACTCATTCCTATTAAAAACATTAGAGAGAATAGAAATAAAAGGAACATTCCTCAAAATGACAAGCAGTGTCTATGTATAACCATAAGCAAGCATCATCTGTAATTGTAGTAAGCTAGTAGCCTTTCCAATAAGATCAGGAGTGAAAAGAAAGAAAGGGAAGCTCAGATGGTTGATTGCAGAGTCAATCATCAAGAAAAAGGACTGGAGATAGATCTAAGCTCATAAACAGTTTTTTGACAAATACTACCATTATAATCATGGACAAATCACTCTAACCCCATAGTGTCCCACATAATACTCTTAAGACTTTGAGATGTGTAATTACAGATCATTTGTCAATACTGAGAGTTGCCACATGAGGGAAAGGGGAAAAATAAGTTCTCATTTAATTTTTCTTATTTAATAAGAAGAATATAACTGGAAACTATCAAATCAAAGAATAACACCTAATTTTCATGAAAGTTCTATAATTTGCAAAGCACTTTCCCTATGTACAGTCTCATTTCATTTTTATAATGATCTAAGAGTTAAACAAGACAGGCATTATGTCTCCTTATCATTTTACAGAATAGGAAACTGATTCTTGGTGGGATTAAGTGACTTTCCCCAAATAACCCAGCTACCAAAGGAATAAGATCTTCCACCTTAGAATTCAGCACAATTTCCAGTGTACCATACTACCTTTCCAAATCTACTTTTATCCACTGGAGAGAGACCTATTAGTATGGATCAAAAACCTTTGGGGCTCACTGGACATATTCAGGGTACATGATAATGCAATTACAAGATACAGTCCATTGTTTATTGACAACTGATGAAGGAAATAAGCTAGCCCTGAGAAAAAACCCTTGACTTCTAAACAGGTTGTCAATTTTAAAAATAAATAAATAAAAGGGAAACTCTAACAGTCAGTTTTAATTAATTCACTGTAATCAGCTTTTCTTGTCCTATTAGTTGGCATTATATTAACACACTCTTGAGCAAAATACCAGAAGCTTTCATTAGAATCATTAACATAATTTGATAATGGATAGGATTTGATTTCTGACTTTTGCACTTTGATTCAAAGCTTGGTACAAGATGTAATCTCTCTGATTGGCTGGGACTTCCCCCCTCAATGAACACTTCGCATGACATTGCTTTGTTAACTGCAATTAATGTTAACATTTGTCATGAGTTTTATTATTTGGAAAAGAGACCATGATGATAAAAGATGTGACAGAGACATATACAGTCTCCTTCTCCAAAATGGCTTTGTCCTCATTTAAGGTTTGGAAGAAATTTATTAAATAAATCAAGCATGATTTTTTTTTTTTTTTTGTTTTTAGACTCAGGATGGATTGTTTAAAGGGTTGCCTCTTTGAAACTGACATTTAAATTCTCAAGAAACAGCATCATTTGGGTCTGAATGAGATCTATAGCAGGCTTGGAGATCAGAACCGAGGCTGACGAAGAAAAGTTACATGTTCTTCTCTAGTTCCACACAAGAAGATGCCAGGGCATGGAGATTAAAAGCACTGGTAGTTTAAATCCAGATAGGAATAGGAAGCATGCTTATACATGTGTGCACACATACACATTCACACATACCCTTACTAATTCAGATGATCTCTTTTTTTTTTTCTTGGATAGAAGAAGGTGTCTTGCTAATAAAGTTTTTAAGTTAATTAATCTTTTTTTAATTAATTTTATAATTATAATTTTTTGGCAGTACATATGCATGGGTAATTTTTTTTACAACATTATCCCTTGTATTCACTTTTCCAGATTTTCCCCTCCCTCCCTCTACTCCCTCCCCTAGATGACAGGCAACCCCATACATATTAAATGTATTACAGTATATCCTAGATACAATATATGTGTGTAAAACCAAATTTCTTGTTGCATGGTAAGAATTGGATTCTGAAGGTATAAGTAACCTGTGTAGAAAGACAATAGTGCAAACATTTTACACTCATTTTCCAGTGTTCCTTCTCTGGGTATAGCTGTTTCTGTCCATCATTGATCAACTGGAACTAAATTGGATCTTCTTTATGTTGAAGATATCTACTTCAATTAGAATATATCTTCATACAGTATCATTGTTGAAGTGTATAGTGATCTCCTGGTCCTGCTCATTTCACTCAGCATCAGTTCATGTAAGTCTTTCCAAGCCTCTCTGTATTCATTCTGCTGGTCATTTCTTACTGAGCAATAATGTTCCTATAAGTTAATCTTTAGTTCAACTGAATTCAATAAACATATATTAAGGGTTTTCTATGTGAGAAAAAGTATGGCATAATGGATGGAAGGCCAGTTTGATATCTGCAAGATTTGAATTCAAGTACTACCTCAGACACATAGTAGCAGTATTACCCAAAGCATTGCCTCATTGACACAAGCAAACTCTCTTAAGACTAGAAATGAGAGATGAGTTGGGAGTTTTCACAGTGAAAAACTATATACACACAACACACACAAAAACAAAAAACAAAAACAAAAACAAACAAACAAACAAAAAAAAAAAAACACAGTGGTGCTATCAGAAGCTGGGGATGCAAAAATAAAAACAACAACCCATAAGAAGCTTATCTTCTACCAGTGTGTGTGTGTGTGTGTGTGTGTGTGTGTGTGTGTGTGTGTGTATGTGGAGGAATAAACAATTTATACAGAGAAGTAAATCAAGAGTATCTACAAAGGAATAAAAGATAATTTTAAGAGAAAGGGGCAATAACAACTTGAGAGGAAACTGTCATAAAATACCACTTGTAGGAGTTATCATCTGACCTGAACTTTAAAAGTTGGAGAGAAATCTATAAGAAAGAAATAAGGAAGGTCTATGTTCTGTTAACTTGGCCATTTCCTCTGAAGCTGCTGACTGAATACCTACTGTTGGGAGAAGAAACAGGATCACAATCTGTGTAATGGGCACCAAAAGGACATACAAATCAAGTGTTTCATGTGATCATAAGGGGTGGCAAGAATATTTTATTCATAAGACAACTGGGTAGTGCATAGGAAAGTAAAAAAAAAAAAAATCATGGTAAGAAGCCTAAATCTCACCTTTGTTAGGTTAGTTGGCTTTTTTATATCAGTGCCAATAGAGTCCCAGACATGATCTTAATAGAATACCAATATCAACTGCACCCAGAACTGGAGAGTCATCTGTCTATTTATCATCCTCCATGAGTCCTGGAGCACAAAATGGACCATCTAGAGGATGTTGTGTATATACCTATCCATATATATAGTTAAAAAACCAGACAAAGTTCTCCCTCCCTTATCTTCCCCCAGTGTCTAAGGGGTTTTCTCTATAGTGTACTAATGGTCTGCAATTTATTTTAAGAGGCTATTTTTGTCCATAAGAAGTACTTAAGGGAGCCAGGAACCATAAACACCTTCTTTTTCAAAAATTTGTTTCCTTTTTCCCAGCCTGTAATTTAACTCTGACTGGCACCATTCAAATCAACTGTTCAGGGCTCAGACTTAGAGCAGTCAGCTCCAACTTGGAGCAAAATTTTACAACCAAGTTGGAAATCCCTTAAAACAAGGTTTTAGGAGGAGATCGCTTGACAGACTTAACTCTCGTGGTACAAATATGCCACAATGACATAGCAATTAGTTATTCAAAATACGGGAAAGGATTACAAGCTTTGCAAGTCATTTCATAAATATGTCCTATTCGCATATACAATCAGTAATTATACCATTCTTATTCAACTGTAAACTTCCTGGGGATGATTTATATCTCATTGAAATCAACACAAAAGTATTTCCCTCCTCAGAGGAAGGGCCTTCCCTCTAATCTCCAAGGCTCGTGTACATCAAAGCCGGGGAGCTACTGTTCTGCCTAACCAATGTAAATAAAATCATACACAAATGTTTATGCAAATTAATAGAGAGAGATCTGTCAAGAAACATTTATCTTCTGGGCTTGATGGGAATTTGCATAGTGCTCCCCTAAGAATGCTCAGGCAAGTGAGGCAAGTCAATTATATACTATCCATGAGGGGCTATGAAGCTAAATGGATTTCTCCAGAGATTTCTCCTGACCTCAGCAGGGACCAAGGACTTTAGGGCCTCCAAGCCAGATGAAGGAAGGCAGAAGGCTGGGTAGACAAGGCAGAACTCAGTGCTTCTGATATTCTGCTATCTTTACCCCAAAAGTCCCTGAAAACCCCTATCCAAAAAAGTCCATTTTGAATCGAAGGCAGACATATCACAGAATCATAGGCTCATAGGTTGAGGGGTAAAAGAGACCTTAAGAGTGCAAGAGGGAACATAATGTCCAATAAAACTGGAAAAAAATAGTAGACAGGGAACAGGTTATACAGGGATTTAATAGGTAAACAAAGGCGCTTAGATTTTATTCTAGGGGCAATAGGTAGCCACTGGAATTGGTTGAATAGTTACACAGATCTTTCTATCTGTGTAATTATGAATAACAGGTTTATGTTGAAACTTCAAATCTGAGGGTTTGCTCTAGAAAGTTTTTTTGAGACTAAGGGACCTGAAAAATTGACCAAGGAAACTGGTAGACACTCTTCTAGAGGATAAGGCAGAGATCTCATGGAGGGAGTACAGAAGTTATTCTGTCTAGAAGCAAGCAGAAAGACTTGAAAACTTTCTTCTTTCACCCTCAAACTTTGTCTTAACTGTTCCTTTTTAGACTACTAATTCTGGTCTGAGACTTTAGATTCCAGAGGTAGTATGACAAAGTTGAATCGAGAAGCTTTCCTCTACCTTCAGATATGGTGCCAACCACTTTGATAGGTTTTTCCAGCTTCCTAGTTGCCAAAAAACCTTTTTGGAAATATTCTTTTAAGTCTTAATATCAAGATTTACTTTTAGTTCTAGTTGTCCACTTAAACTACATTCATTCACTTAAAATTCTGCACAGTAGATACAGTGTGGGATCTAAAAATCAGGAAGATTCATTTTCCTGAGTGCAAATCTGGCTTCAAATACTTATTAGCTGTGTGACTCTGAGAAAGTCACTTAATTAACTCTGTTTATCTCAGTTTCCTCATTTGTAAAATGAGCTGGAAAAGAAAATGGCAAATCTCTCTGGTATCATTGCCAAGAAGAGCCCAAAAGAAGTCACAAAGAGACACAACACAACACCAAAACAACTTCAGTATGAAAAAAGATTTTCTGATTGAATAAGAAGTTATCTCAATTTTAAAGTTTCTTCATCATCATTTTCTGCTATTGTCATTGTTATTTTCTGGCTTCCAATTTGTTGAATCCCAACATCTACACATTTCCTAGCTAAACATCTTCTCCCTTCTACCTTACTTACTAATTTTTAAGCACATCTTGTCTTTGCCTGACATCTTCCTTTCATTACCAGTTTCATGTTGGCTCTCCCCTTACTTCCTTCCCTATCACTTTATGAGACATATGTTCATTCATCTCCTCTGGAACACATTTCCCCTCAACTCAATGGGTTTTCCACCCTACCTACCTAATAGAAGATCAAAGATGATCGATGGAAGACTCTAGATATCTCACAATAATAACTGTCACTATCCAACAAAATGGGTAGCCATGACCCATACAACTATTTATATCATTTATGCTTCTCTAAAACCTGTTACTTTCATCCCTTTCCAATGTGTATCCACTTGATTGCTTTCTTTCTGAAAACCTAAAAAATTAATGAATGAACAAGTATTAAGTGCCAGATACTGTGATAGTTAAAAGAATACAAAAACACACGTGAGACACTTCCTCTCTTCAAGACCTATAGTCAAATAGGGAGAGATAAAATATAGGTTATAGATGGATGTTGACCAGGGAAGGGAATTTTGGTCCAAATTGTTATAAAATGGGTAAATGTAGCCATGAGGCAATTGACTATTATATTATTCCAAGAAGCCATGGTAATATTGATTTGATAACCATTCCCAGAGAAAGAAGTGAAAGGTGCCAAAAGGATTACACAGAAAGGGTGATAGAACATATGGAAGATACCTATAACTGATGGATGTAAGATATGGTCAAGGGCCAGCTACATGTCATGGTCCTGGGCAGATAAAGTAGAACAATTTTCTTCTAGTGAGGCTGACTGATCAAATCCAATTCAATCAGTATATGTTGAACACCTGCTGGGTCACCAGCCTATAGAACTGTGAAGTAGGTGAATTCTACCTTCCAATACTTCAGTCATCCCTTTTTTATTAAACTTTTTTTTCAATTCAGAGACACCATTTCACTTTCCCTTTTCTTTTTAGGTACCCAGTGCCCTTCAGATATCTCCCAATCTTTCCCAACCACCAGCAAAACCCATTCTTAAATCCTTCATACACACTAATCTCTAAATAGCACAATACCTATTCCAGTCTATTGTAGCTTGTTTTGGCATTTAAATGGACTCTAGAGAAGAATTGGAATGACCAGTAAGTAATTAAAGAAACTTTGACACATTTTAACTAGGGAATAATATGTGACAAAATCCAATTGCAAAAGAATGGAAGGGTGAGAGGAGAAATCCGGGAAGGATATGTAGTAGCACTCTACCTAGGCAAACCGAGGCATCAGTCTGGCACTGCCAAAGTAAAGCAGGAAAGGGCAGGGAAGGGATACAGGTAAAAAGGTCTAGAAAGCTTTGGTGAGATGATCCTCAGGAAATTCCAGAAGTACTTCTAGAAGCTTTACCATGGACTTGGCCCAGTATTACATTAAATTCTGCCTATATAATATAATATATACTCCATATAATATACTCCAGCAACAAAAGCTCTGCATCTAGACACTCCATTAAAATGTATGCTTCTTGAGGTCTGATGTCATTTTTTTTTGCCTTTCTTTGTGTTCTCACTATTTAGCCCTCTGCTGGGTACATGGTTAAGGTCTTGATAAATACTTTCTGATTGATTGATTTTGGAGATAGAGTATCTGAATTTCAGATCCACCTTTACTTCTTGTTATGTATGAGGCTCTGAGAGGTCACTGAACATTTGTGACTTCAAGTTGCACATCTGAAGATGCAAGCATGGGCTTTTTGTTCTGCTGCCTGTTTCAATCATGTCTGACTCTTCATATCCTTATTTGTGGTTTTCTTGACAAAGATACCAAAGCAGTTTTGTCATTTCCCTCTCTACCTAATTTTACAGATAAGGGAACAGAGGCAAATAGGGTTAAATGACTTGCACAGATTTGCAAAGCAGGCAAATGTCAGAGACTGAATTTGAACTCAGGAAATTGAGTCTCCCTGACTGCGATCTCAATGCTCTCTACACTAGGGAGCCACCTCAATGATCTTTGAGGTTCTAGCTCTATGTTACTTATACTATTGGGACCATCATCAAATGATGCCTCAGGGCAGGTTGGGAAATCTGAAGAAAATTAGAAGTTTTATGGGAAGGGATATATCTCCTCTAGGTGTAGCTGGCAGGCTTTCAGGTACCAATGCCTAGGGAAGGAAGATGCTAGGGCTATATAATGGAGTAGGGGAAAAGAAAGCCTTTATCATAGAAAGATTCAAGTAGAGATAGGTCTAGATAGAAAAGAATTGGCAGGCAGGAGAAGGAGAAGGGGAGATATCTAAAACTCATCACAGAAAGGAATAGGTCAAGACAAACAAAGAGGCTTTCTGGTTTACCACAACAGCTTAACATGATATTCTTTCCAGAAAGATTTTAGTCAGATTCTTAGGAGAAAAAGTGAATGTCTGGAGGTAAAATGTTAGACTCTAGGCAGCAGGAGGAGCAGGAAGTTTTTGTCCACCAAGTCTTCTTTTTGAAACTGTCAGAGATTACACTGTCTAGAACTACCTACATGTCAGGTCATGGTTCACTTATGAGAGGTACCAAATTACAGAAGCTGGACATAGCATCACCCCCCCAGGAAGGGGGGCTACATAAGATTTAAAATAATTAGAGAATGGTATAGTACTTCACAATAAGAGTGTACTTTCTCTATCTTTCTTCAAAGTGTTTTCTCTCTCTCATATTCTCATATCTGGAGGAGGAAGGAGAAAAAAATTTTTCTCCCCAATGGGGGTGGTGGCAGAAGTAGAAGAAAGTAAATATTTCTTAGTTGAAAAAAATTAATACAAGAACAATAAAACACTAACATGCCTTCACATCTATTATCTGTCTTGATTCTGACAGTACCCTCTATAATTGTTAAAGGGGTTTCATTGTCCCCACTTTGCAAATGAAGAAACTGTACTAAAATGCAATAAAAAAGACTTGTCCTCAATCCTTGGAGCTAGTATAGTGGGAAGCCTCTGATTGCTTCTGTGTAGTTAAAGTCTCTTTCCATCAAAGAAAGTATTGGCAACCTATGATACTGAGAATTAAAGGGTAGGTCAGAAACCATCTTCAGTGTCACTAAGGCCTGTTGAAAATCACTTGAGCTCAAGGAAAATTTGATTCAATTTAATTCAACAAAACACTATTAAATGATTACTATAAATAATCCACTATGCTTGGCTTCGGATGCAAAACTAAAAGGGAAAAAAAATCCCTTCCTTTAAGAGCTTACACTCTACTAGACTAAATAACAAATTATATAAATTTTATCTTCTATTTCCTCTTTCTCTCAAATCCCACTGCCTTGGCACTATTCAATGCTCCTACCTAGGTCTGGCCTCTTTCACACTACAAATAATAAAATATAATTAATATATAATATAATACAAATAATATATATATACATATATATAATTATATGTAGTTATAATATCCCCCAACTTTTTTCCTCTGCTTACCCAACCAGAAACCCAAATCTTTAGTACTATTTTTCACCTAGGTGCCAGGCTATCACATCTAAGTGTGGTACTAACAAAAGGATTAGCCCATCCAGAGGTAGCCAGTGGCACGGTGGACAGGGTGCTGAGCTCAGAGTAAGAAAGATTGAGTTCAACTGGGTCTCTGACACTTACTGCTGTACAGCCATGGGCCAGTCACTTAAACTCTGTTTTCCTCAGTTTCCTCAACTGGAAGATGAGGTTAATAATGACACCTATTAAAAATTAGAACACAATGTTTTGTAAGCATGAATGTTGAAAATTATTCATGTATATATTTTGAAAATAAAAAGCTTTAACTAAAAAATAATAATAGCACCCATTCCACAAAGTTGTAGTGAAGATCAAATGAATTAATATCACTAAAAAGCACCTAATATAGTACCTTGAACTTGATAGGTATTCTATGACTTTTATATTTACTTATATATAAGGAATTCAAGTTTTTAAAGAGGAAAAGGTTAGTTTAAAATTTCATTAGTTGGGCTATAGTAGTTCAAAATTTACCAAGTTATTAGTAAAAATTTCCTTGGGATATAATTTTGTACAAAGGGAATCTGCCCAGTAGCCCTTGTTAATTCCAAGTCATTCAAATCTTATTAATTTTCCTACGCTCAAATCTACTCCATAGAACAAAAAAAAATTAGGGATTAGCCACTTGAATCTCACTTCCAAATGCTGCTAAACTCTGCCTTTGACCAGCTTTTGTGACAAAGTAAAACTGGTCAGAACTATGTAGTGTTAAAGGTCTAATTATATTTGTTATGAAATCAAATACTGGAACTTAACCTCTGGTTCACGGGAAAGAGATGTTGATGGAAAATTCTACTTATCATTGGAGGACCATTACAAATTCTACAAGGCATATTTAAACCGATTATTACTCCAAACACACAGCTAGATATACTTATTATACATGGGGGAGCCCGACCACTGTTTCACAGCAGAACTGGGCGTCTGTGAATGTTGAATATATTTCAACATTTCTACGGTAAAACCTTAATTTCAGAGATTTATAACCAGCGTAAATCTGTCCTCAACAGAAGCCTGACACAAAATCACTTTGCCCAGTAGCAATTTTTTAAAGTTTTGGACTAAGTGCCTTTTATTCAACTTTACAGCCAAAAAATGAAGCAAAGCAAAGCAATGTAAGAATCACCTTCAGGCTACAAACATCCACACACTGACACACATACCCAAGTTAACACCATTATCTCTGGCTCCTCCAGGGTAGAGGCCAGGATTTGGACTGTGAACTAGATAGAGAATGTGCATGGGAATAGAGGGTGAGAAATGTTGATAAAAATTCAGTAGATGTGCTGATCATTTAAAACACAGTTTGTTTATTTTATTTTATTTTTTTTGGTAACAGATCAAGTATGCTTATTATATCAAAAGATAGCATGCCCCCAAATTCTTAATGCAACTATAAACTATTGTTACAGTTCTAAATTGCACTAAGACTTTTGGGACACCTTGTATTTTCATTATCTAAAAACTCTTAGGACAGCTTTTGTAGCAGAATCTGAGACTAGGATAATCCATGTCAGTGTAAGAGAATTGTAAGCCAAAGTATGGCAAGAAGATGTCAGCCCCAAGCATAAGACAAAGATCCACCCCCCCCATCCCACTACACCCTTCACTGCCAGAATTCTTTGTTCTATGCTAGATATAGCTAAGGATGTATGAGAATGACATAGCTTAAAACTGGAAAAATAAGATATTTTGGAAATTCTCTATTATCTGCATGATGTTATCTAAGAACTTAGAGTTACCATACAATACACAAGCAAGTTCTGACCTCAAACATCACCTAGTATAACCATAGTTGTAATTCCTGCCCAGAACTGAATCTACCCCACAGCTAGTTTTCACTACTTATGATACTGAGGACAATCCAGTTATTTTACAAATGAGTAAATTAAGACCCAGGGAAAAAGACTTGAACAAAACTACAGAGCTAGCAAGTAGTTGGAATGGTCTCAAATATGTCATCTCTTGCAAAATCCATGATTCTTTACACAACCTTTCAGTTGCAGTAATCATTCTAGATAAGCACAGGCATCAGTCTTACCTGCTTATTCTTGTGGTTTATTAATTCTGTTTTATTTTTCCAAATACATGTCCAGATAGTTTCTAGGATGCACCTTTGTAAAATCTTGTATTTCAAATTTTTCTCCCTCTTCTCCTTCTCCGTTCCCCAAGCATTCTGTTATAGGGTAAATGTACAATTTTCAGACATGTTTTTGAAGTTTTACTTACAGGCTTAGAGTCTAGTTCCTCTAGCTCAAGAAAGAAAACTCAAATAGGACCAAGATCCCTGATGAAATGCACAAAATAAATAAATGAATGAATGAATCTGTGTTTGACCCTCTGCTGCTTATTGATCTTTGACTTGGATAAAGTTAGAAAAGGCTTTTTTTATCCCATCTGCTGCTGGTACAAAACACAGAGGGGCATTAGAATCCAAAAATAGCTAGGAAGCAGAATGACATCGGATTGTAATCTCCCTGAGGAAAAGGACTGGCACATACCAAATCTTCAATAAATGTTTATTAATAGATTTAAATTGGGGAAGAGCAAAGGCTTTGGTATTAGAGAACTGGGTTCAAATCCCATCTCTGATATTTACCACCTATGTTTTCTTGGGCAAGTCACTTGCCTTGGGCCTCAATTATCAACTGTAAAAATGAAAGTTAGACTGCTTGGCCTTTGAGTTTTGTTCCAGCTCCATGGGTAGGATCCTATGATTTTAATGGTCTAGAATACTGTGTAAAATTTAGTAAGATTAAATCAATGAGGGATAAATGTAAGGTCATATATGTGAGTCTAAAAAATCGATGCCAAGCAAAAGATCAGCGAGGCAAGGCTAAATAGAAGTCTATTGGGGAAATATTTGGGAGTTGAGTGGACTGCAAACTCAAAACTAGTCAAGAGTAAGAAAAAGCTAAGGTAATCTTAGAGTTCTAAAGAGGTTTTTGCCCCATACTAATTAGGTGACAATCTCATTCTACTATCTGGTTAGATCACATCTGAAGCCACACTTTGGAAAGGACAATTATAAATTAGAATATTTAGAAGTGAGTAAATAGGAAGGTGAAAAGGTTTACATTAATGACATATAAAAATATATTGAAGGAAGGGAGGTTGTTTAGCCTGAAGAAAAGAAAGCTGGGCAGCGCTACTACTGGGATTATATCCCAAAGAAATACTAAAGAGCGGAAAGAGACATATATGTGCCAAAATGTTTGTGGCAGCTCTTTTTGTTGTAGCTAGAAACTGGAAGATGAATGGATGTCCATCAGTTGGAGAATGGTTGGGTAAATTGTGGTATATGAAGGTTATGGAATATTATTGCTCGGTAGGAAATGACCAGCAGGAGGAATACAGAGAGGCCTGGAGAGACTTAAATCAACTGATGCTGAGTGAAATGAGCAGAACCAGAAGATCACTGTACACTTCAACAACAATACTGTATGAGGATGTATTCTGATGGAAGTGGAAATCTTCAACATAAAGAAGATCCAACTCACTTCCAGTTGATCAATGATGGACAGAGGTAGCTACACCCAGAGAAGAAACACTGGGAGGGGAATGAAAATTGTTAGCACTAATATCTGTCTGCCCAGGTTGCATGTACCTTCGGATTCTAATGTTTATTGTGCAACAAGAAAATGATATTCGCACACATGTATTGTACCTAGACTATATTGTAACTCATGTAAAATGTATGGTATTGCCTGTCGTCGGGGGGAGATAGAGGGAGGGGGGGGTAATTTGGAAAAATGAATGCAAGGGATAATATTATAAAATATATATATATATATATATATATATATATATATATATATATATATATATATATATATATATATATAATAAAAAAAAAGAAAAGAAAGCTGGGCATGGGAGTAGAAAGGGCAAGATAGTTGTCTACAACAATGTTAAGAGATGTCCAGATGGAAGAGAAATTGGATTTATTCTCATTAGATCTAACAAAAATGGTTCAAAGTTGCAAAAAGGCAAAATGAGGGGAAAACCTTCTAATAATTATAAATATCCAAAAACAGAATTAGCTGTCCCAAGTAGCAGTAAGTAGATCATTGTTTAATGAATGTTGATTTTTTTGTCAGGTATGTTGTTGAATGGACTATTGTTTAGGTATGGGTTGGAATGGACAATCTAGAGGTTCCTTCAAACTCTGAGATTCTACAAACCTACCCAGACCCAGTGTTGAGATTCTGTAATTCTTGGGCATTATATAGTGGAAAATGAAAACCTATATGAAGCCATCTTTATAGAAGCCCAAGAAAAAGGAACAAAAGATAAAGTGTGAGATACACTCTCCGCTGTCATTACCACCCTACCATGGCCAAAGAAAGAGGTTATTAAACATAATACATAAAATAACATTTAGTCAAGGAAATCTGGATAATTACTTAGTCAAAAGGACATTGAACCAGGTTCTAAGCCATTGCACTGAATTGGGAATGGCATTACTTATGTCTGAAATTAAATTGAGTAAAACTTCCCAAGCCCTCCCTTAAAGATCATCTATAAGTAATGAATTAGAGTACTTTGTTCATGGATCTTCCTTCTATGATTCCTTTGAAAGGAATAATATATGCTCTCCCCCAAAACCTATGATGCTCCTATGATACAATTCAACCAACATATGGTGAGCCCCTTCTAGGGGCAAAAACACAAACCACAGAGTAATTTTGGAGCCAGGAAGACCTATATTTAAGTCCTACCACTGGTATATACTAACTTAAAGACTTTAGTTGAATTACTTTGGCTTTCATTGTCCCAAGCATTTAAGATAACACAAAATAAGTCCTAAATCACATATCCTGACTTCCCAAAAAATGTAAGGCAAGGGGATGGAAAGATAAAAATAAACAGGCTCTGCCCTCAAGAGCCCTTAAGGCTCTGCCCTACCAGAGTAGGGAATTGAAAGCTATTGCATATAAATGAGTAGGTAAATACAAATAACATGCAAAATTATACAATTATGACCCAAGCCACGCTAACACACCCCAGAAATGGGCACTAGAGTTATATGAACCAATAATTAAGAGAAATGTATAATCTAAAGTATACTTTCTTCTCATTAGTAAAAATTAAACAGAACAGAAACAATCTGATATAAAAAATACATTTACCTATCACAACTAAGTCTATACCTGCAATATCCTTGTTGTATAAGTGCTCATCCCCTTCAAATCCCTTTCTTCAGAACCCAAGCCTGAGACATTAGTAACTAGATCAAAATGAAGAATGTAACTTTCCATAGCTACCTTGTGGTAAGGAACCATGGATTTTATTATTAATAATGTACAAGTTTTTTTAGGATATTTTTCAAATTTGTTACAGCATATTTCTTAATTCCAAATCTGTATTACATGTATTACAAAGTTCACCACTTTAAAATTGTCACGTCAAGTTTTGATTTTTACCATACCAGTAAATTTCTTAATACACATAGTCATGATTTTCTCTTTAGGAATATAATCCTAGCTTCAACAGTATTTCATAATGATTTAGAAGTTGTCATTATATCTTTAAATGAAAGGAAATAAGCCTTGGGAAATAAGAGTTAATGATCATCACAAGGAAGTTAACTGTGATGGCTGACAGAAATGATGGGAAAACAGAGAACTTTCCTGAGAAGACTGTTACTAAAGTTCAGATATGTCTCAGGTAAAACTTAAGTATCATTTTTGAGAGCATCTTAAAAGGCATTTGAAAGAAATGAATTTAGCTTTCATTCTGTGGAGAAAACATCCAGAGAAGAGATTTTAACTGACATTCTTAGGGAACTGAATGGTTTGACTTAATTTTAGTATCTTGTGGAAGAATGAGTTACAACTGATGTCCATAAGTGATTTGGTAAAACTTTTCATAGCTTATACATTATTGAATATAAATATATACATATAATATATATATTTGTGTGTACACATATGCTATGTATATGTATACACACAAATGTGAAAGTATGCATTTATATGTACATATTCTAAATATATATAGATATGTATCTTTATTACTAATAGAGAAAAGAAAACTTATGTGAAAAAAGTTTCTCCCATTTTAACAAACTAGAATAGGCTTAGATAAATAATTATTGAGAGAGATTTTTTTTTGGTAATTTACATACTCTGGCCTTTGAGAATGATGTTAAGAAAATTTATAAAATAACCTGTAATAGGCTGAGGGGAAAAGATTTAATATATTTCTACATGAGATTTTCAGAGTGGTATTTTTCTCACCTTGCAACCCATACCAATACCTACACAATAATCTAGGGAAATACTAGAGGAACAAAATGGCATGTGTGCTGCTATATGTAGGTTTTCATCCTGGCTCTTGCTAAAATGGTTTTATGCTTAATGTACATTGCTTAGAGAAGAGCAAGTGTCAAAAAAAATGACTCAATTTGGCCTCTAGACAGAACAATGAAATATTTAATCTTGTTCTTTTGTAAACATTAAGAACCTTTTTCTCTAAATTATTATTAATTAGAGAAATGCAAATTAAGACAACTCTGAGGTATAACTCCATACCTCTCAGACTAGCTAAGATTACAGGAAAAGATAATGACCAACATTGGAGGGGATGTGGGAAGACTGGGACACTAATACATTGTTAGTGGAATTGTGAACAGATCAAACCATTCCAAAGAGAAATTTGAAACTATGCCCAAAGGGCTATCAAACTGTGTATACCTTTTAATCCAGCAGTGTTTCTACTGGGTTTACACCTCAAAGAGATCATAGAGGAAGGAAAGGGACCCACATGCGCAAAAATGTTTGTGGCAGCCTTTTTGTAGTGACAAGAAACTGGAAATTGCGTGTATGTCCATCAGTTGGGAAAGGGGTGAATAAGTTTAGTATATGAATGTTATGGAATATCATTGTTCTCTAAGAAACAATTAGGCTGGTTTCAGAAAAGCCTGGAAAGAACTACAAGAACTTATGCTAAGTGAAGTGAGTAGAACCAAAAGAAGGACATTGTACACAGCAACAACAAAATAATGTGATGATCAATTCTGATGGATGTGGCTCTTTTTAACAATGAGGTGATTCAGCCAGTTCCAATAGACGTGTGATAGAGAGAGCCATCTGCAACCAGAGGGAGGATTTTGGGGGATTGAATGTGGATCAAAGAATAGTACCTTCACCTTTTGTAGTTATTTGCTTATTATTTTTTTCTTTCTCATGTTTTTCCCTTTGATCTGATTTTTCTTTTTTTATTAAAGCTTTTTATTTTCAAAACATAGGCATGGATAATTTTTCAACATTGACCCTTGCAAAACTTTGTGTTCCAAATTGTCCCCTTTCTCCCCAACCCCTTCCCAAGATGGCAAGTAATCCTGTATATGTTAAACATATTAAAATATGTCAAATACAATATATGTCAAATACATATTTATACAATTATCTTGTTACACAAGAAAAACTATCTTTTTTTTTTCTTGTGCAGCATGACAAACATGGAAATATGTTTTTTAAAATTGCACATGTTTAATCTATATTGGATTGTTTGCTATCTACAAGTGGGAAGGGAGACAAAGAGGGAGAGAAATTTGGAACACAAGATGACAGGAAAAGAAGACTGGGACACCAATACATTGTTGGTGGAATTGTGAACTGATCCAAACATTCCAGAAAGAAATTTGGAACTATGCCCAAAAGGCTATCAAACTGTGTATACCCTTTAATCCAGCAGTATTTCTACTGGGCTTATAGATGAATGTTGAAAACTATCTTTGCATGTATTTAGAAAAATAAAAAAAAACTATTAAACCAATAAAAATTTAAGAAAATTTTATTTATTAAGTCCATTACATTTTGAGGTGAGTGGAGAAAAATTTAACATGATGAAAAAAAATTGTAATATGTTTTTTAGGAAGCCAAATGAATAAGTCATGTTTTAGTATATTTCCCTCTTTAGATTGGAAGCCATATTCAGTTCTGCTTAAAGAAATTATTATTGGTTTAAGGTTAGGAGTAAGTATCAGGGGTTTAAGCTGTTTTCCTGAAAGATAAGATGTTTTATATCAATAGTTCCTAAAATGTGGTATATGCACAAATAGAAAGGTTTTCCAAATACATTACTTTCTCACTACACTTGTTTCTATATTTACATATATTTACAGTACATGAATAAGCCATGAGTACAGAATTGAATCAAAGGCTTTGTAATAATCAGCAAAGATAATATAAGCATGACAGCATTTTGGGGTACCCTGTTCAATAATTATAAAATGTATCATAAGAATTATAAGCTGCTTTTTATTTTCCTAGAGTATTTTGGCATATCCTTTTTGATGGCTGATCAAAAGCACTGTTTTCAAATATTTTTGTTGATACAAGCTATCTTTTATTTACTTTTATTTATTTACTAACTTTTATTTATTTACTTTTTTATTTATTTATTTAATTTATTTACTAACTTTTATTTACTGTTATTATTTTACTCTTATTCTCATCTTTTTACAATGGAGTTAGGATAGAAATGAACAAGTCATATAGGATGGCATTTCTTTATATTTATGTTCACTTATATATGTATGTTTGGCCAACTATTTTATAGGTGGATCAAAAAAAAAAAAAAAACTACCCTTTATAACTGAATGAAAGAATACGCTAGCAATTCATCATTTATAGATTCACTGAAAACATCAAGACAACTCTAATAGCAGGACAAGAGGGATAAGATGTAGTTCATCCTGTTTCCACATAATTTAGATTTCTTCTTGTATAATGTTATTGTTTTTCAGTGGAGTTCACATTTTTGCTTTTTCATTTTTTTTTTTTGGCAAGACAATTGTGGTTAAGTGAGTTGCTCAGAGTCACACAGCTAGTAAGTGTCAACTGTCTAAATCTAAATTTGAACTCAGGCTTCCCTGACTTCAGAGCCCGTGCTCTATCCACTGTGCCACCTATCTGCCTCCCCCCTTTCTTTAAAGGGACAAAAGAAAATTTTATTATGACAAATATTTGTGAGCTATAATGTGTACCAAAAAAAGCACATGGTGCCAATTTTATTGAAGATTTCACTAGAGTTCAAGATCAAAAGTTACATTTTTATTAGTGGTTTAGCTAGATCTTAAATTATTACAGAATTCAGCTGTGCAACAGTAACCTTTGTGGACTTAGTGCTGGCATATTTATACTTGATTCCTAGTGCTTAGTAAGCCCCTGGTTCACTGGGATTATATTCTTAGCCACATGGTACATTATAGCAAGAAGGGTCTCCTCCATAAAAGATGTGTAGATATGGAAAGTTAAGGTCATGGACTTTTAATACCAAGAAATCTGGGAAGGAGAAATGGACCATATCATAGTCTACCATTGTGAGTTCCATCAGGCATTTCTTTCTCTCTTTACATTATATTATTTTAATTTTATTATATTTAATATATGATAATAATTTATATTTATATTATTTATTTATTTGGCTAAGGTGTACTGTTAAATGTCAACCTCTCCAATCTTAGATACTCAGAACAATCAAGTAACTTGCCTGCTAAATTATTCTTTTTTTTCATGTTTTTTGACCATTAACCATGCAGGAAAAATAACAGCTTTCTTTAACTGAAAACTAGTATTATTATGTAAACTCATTTTCTGTATTTAAGCTCATTCTGTCTATTATCATTATCATCCCCATTATCATCATCGACATTACTATCACCTTAGGTGAAACAGTAGGTAAATATTAGACCTAGAGTAGGAAATCCTACCCCAACTACTTACCAGATATGTGATTCTGGACAAGTTATTTAACCTCTGTCTACCTCAGTTTCCTCAATTACAAAATGAGGTAATAATAGCACCTGCCTCCCAGGGTGGTTGTGATGATCAAATGAGATAACATCTATAAAACACTTTCCACAGTGCCTAAAATTCTCTAAAATTCATTTGCATGTCTGTGCTACCCATTTAAAGAATTAAGATTTCTTGTTCAATAAACTTCAAGCATTTCCTATTACCTCCAGAATTAAACATAAAATCCTCTCTTTTGCTCTTCATAACTAAGACCTGCCCTCCTAGCTTTTCAAAATTCTTACACCTTCTGTCCCATTGATTTGTCTAGGTTTCCTTTTATTCTACTGTTTAAGAAAAAGGTGTTGAATTTATGGGATCTAGAGTGACCCTAGGACAGATCACTCTGGTACTCTTATAGATAGAGAGATAGGTACTCAGCACAGAAGATAGAGAAGGAACAATCAAATGGGTGGAAGAAACAGGAAAGAAGATCATCCTGAAACTTAGAAAGAAGAGGATATCAAAGAAAAGAGAATGCCCAACAGTTTCAGAGATCACAGGGACATTAAGAAGAATGAAGACTCAGGAAAGACCAATGGATTTGGCAATTTAAAATTTACTAGTAACTGGAGAGCAGTTATGGGGGAATGATAATATCATAAACTGGACCATAAGAGGTCAAGAAGAAAGAGATTGAGAGAAGAGGAGGTACCTATTGCCAAGAGCCTTTTCAAGGAGTTTGACCACAAAGGGCAGAAAAGATAACAGGATACAGATACAGAAGAAACAGAAGGATCAAGGGAGGCTTTTTGAGGATAGAGGAGACAGGGATTTATTTGTAGGTAAAAGAAAAGAGCTCAGTAGAGAGGATTGAGGATACATGAGAACATGGGGATGGCTCAAGGGACGATCTGTTCATCCAGGTAGTGGAGTGGTCCTTGCTAAGAAGTAAAGCTAGCTCATCAGAGAGTCAGGAGTGAAGGAAGAGAGAGGGTCAAAAGGCACTTGAGATGAATAGGAGATGAAGAAGAGGGATGAAAGGAGAGCTCATGGCAAATAGCCTCAAATTTTACTGTAAAATATGATGCAGAGTTCTAAACCGAGAATGTGGACAAGTGACAAATTACATTATATTCCTGGACAATGAAGTATCAACAGCAAAAATATTCACTAGAAGCAGGATCCGCCAGTCAGAATCTATAGAGTAAACTGTTCTGTACAGAACAGAGAACTCCATGACAGCTGAACTGCCACCATGAGGAGAGGTAAGCTTACTTTGTCCTGTCTTCTTCACTCAGAGCTGGAACTGTCATCCTTCTCAATGGCCTTCACACTGAATTTTCTGTGATTAAAAACATGACCTGAGACTTGGCAGGGAGGGGGGAGAGACACAGAGGACTAAGGAAAAACCCATCAGCAACTCAAGAATGAACTGTCTGTCTCTTGACTTCCTGGTATAGTCATAGCTGCCCAAATCAACAGGGTGCAGAAAGGGAAATAGCTTTTAATATCAGGAAGGACAAAAACCTTTAGCAGGAGGATTGGCACCTTTGATGGGGAAAGATGGAGAGGTTATACATAGTTAATTTCTTGGAAATTCAGTCTCTTAGTTTAAAAACATCTACATTTTCATCTGCTTAAATTTTGGAAAAAAATATGTACCTACTCCATCTTCTTGCTCTCCCCAAAGAAAGTACAAAATGGGGAAGGAGAAAAAGAAAGAAGGGAAGATAGAGGGAGAAGAGAAGGAAAGAGAAAGGAAAAGGATAGGGAAAGGGAAATGGGGAAGGAAGGAGAGGAGAGGAAAAAAAGAAACTAGAACACCAAGATATCCACAAGCTTATCACACATGTCATAGTATAATGTTTTGGGCCCTTTATCGACTACTTCAATTAGAGAAGATCAGGAGTCATACCAAACTATCCAAAGTAACTTTCCCTGAGAGACTGACAGTTCCAGATTCAGATACCCACCTCTAAAAGTGAGCAATCTCTCATTTGTCAATTGGAGCCTATTATACTGTGACACTATTCTATTCCCATGATATTACCCCTTTATTATTCAGGGTAAAAGGTACACTATTCAGAAGGTAATTTTTAATGTTTTCCGAGCCTTTTAAATATAAGTCACCACATATAGACTTCAAATTACTCCCTAAAAATTCTATTTCATGCTTAAATCTTTATGAATTTTTGACTTTGATCGATTCTCTAATGTCTTCCCTCACTGTAGAAATAGATAAGAGGTGGGTAGGGGGAGGAATATCTTCATTTTAATTCAAGGTCCTTCATGAATGACATTTTTGGATGACACAACCTGTATTCCTTCTTTGTGGCCCTACTCAGGTTGGCTCATCAATACAGATCCATCAGTTGGTAAAGTCATTGTCTGTTATGCTGGGGACAGAAACATATTAGAAGCATTGACCATCCATGGCAAAGAAGAATTCCCTCTGCCCTAGTCAGGCTGCCATACAAAAACCACATTTGTGCTATTCTTCAGGCATTTGTTTAGGCTGGTCTCTCAGTAAAAGAAGAAATAATGGAAAAATCTTTGGATTTGGAAGTAGAGGATCTGGAGTCAAATCCTAGATCTTACATTCTATTTTGATCAGTAAGACACATATTTTTGTTTCAATTTCTTCCCCTATAAAATGAAGAGTTAAGACTAGGTAATGTCTAATCTGATTTTCCAAATTCTAAAATGCATTGTGTCATAACAGCAAGATGTCTGATTCCTTTTCTAGAAACTTTTCCATCCCCAGAAACTTAAAGGAAAAAAAAAATTAATGGCAGTCTCCTTGTGAACAATCTTCTCTTTCTCTTCTGCTTAGCTTGGCAGAGAAAGTGGGAGTGAACCTTAGAGGTGTAGGGTTGAAATGGGCTTAAATTTTGAGAAAAGGAGGGAGCCTTGACGGGTACAAGAAAGTGAAATGGCATCTTGTCCCCACTGTGGAGATTGCAGAAGAGGTCACAGCATCTAGTCTGTGTCTGTTGTTCACAGTGATCAACAGGTGGAAAGTACAAAATGGGAAGTAGAATATACTTGAATAATGCAGGGGATGATGGAGATATTTATGTTGGGAAAATATGCTGGAGTAGAGCCTAAATGGTAAGATTGGAACTCTAGAGGTGGAAGATGCTTCAGAAGCTCTGCTTCAAAGCAATTCATGCAAACCTCAACCATCATGATCATGAGCAACAATTACACCGCTGTTTCAGACCTTCATCTCTTCCAAGCTACATTAAAGCAATCAACTCCTATAATCTTCATGCTATAATCCTTCATCCTATAATCTATCATTTCACTCTCTCGGTCAAAAAACATCAATAGCTCCCTATCACCTCTAAGTTCAAATACAAATCCACCAGGATGATATTCCTTTACAATTTGGCTTTCTACCTTTCAAAAATCTACCTTTCAATTCAAACTGATTCAGCTCCATAAACATTTTAGATAGTACCTACTATATGTAAAAACCTATCCTAGGCCATAGGGACACAGAGACAAAAAAACAAAACAAAACAAAACAAAACAAAGCAAAACAAAACAAAATAACAGGGCCTATCCCCCAAGAGCTTGTACTCCAATGTCATTCTACAGTTTCTCCTTTCATATGTTCAATGTGCTAATCACATTAAACTATTAAGTGTCCCCTAAACTTGGCATTCCATTTTCTGCCTCCATACATTTCTACAAGCTATCTTCCAGACCTGGAAGGAATTCCTTCCTCGTCCCCATCTTTCAGAATATTTAGATTTTCCTCGACTGATCCTTTATGTTAGTATTCTTTCATTTTGTTGTCGTTCATTCATCCCAGTTATTTCCAACTCTTTTTGACCCCATTTGGGTTTCTTGGCAGAGATACTGGAGTGGTTTTCCATTCCTTCTCCAGCTCTTTTTATAGATGAGGAAACTGAGGAAGAGTTAAGTGACTTGCTCAGAGTCACATAGGTGTCTGAGGTTCCATTTGAACTCTGGTCTTTGACTTGTGGCATGGTGCTTCATACATTGTGACATTTAACTGCCCATTATGTCAATTTACCTCCTCAAATTATCTTGTACCTATCTCTTAGTACTTTTGTTCTCTCACCTGTAAGCTCCTTGAAAGCAGGGATTTATTTTTTCATTTTTGTCTTTGTATTGCTAGCACCTGATATAGTGTAGGAAACAAATAAATATTTGTGAAAGTTATCAAGGTTTCAAGAAAGAGCTGAAATGGCATCGAAAGATCCCAAACTTAAACCTAGAGAGCAACTGTAGCCCAGGGATAATAAGGCAAAGAAGCAAAAAAGCAAAAAAAGTCAATGAGCTGAGTATCTATCTCCAATGCTCACTACCTGAGTATTCTTAAGTAAATTTCTCCTCTTTCCTGGATTCTCAGCTTTCTCCTCCATAGGGTGAGAACTTCTGAAGCATCTTCCACCTCTAGAGCTCCAATCTTACCATTTAGGCTCTACTCCAGCATATTTTCCCAACATAAGTATCTCCATCATAACCTGCATTATTCAAGTATATTCTACTTCCCATTTTGTACTTTCCACCTGATTGATCACTGTGAACAACAGACACAGTCTAGATGCTGTGACCTCTTCTGCAATCTCCACAATGGGGACAAGATGCCATTTCACTTTCTTGTACCAGTCGAGGCTCCCTCCTTTTCTCAAAATTTAAGCCCATTTCAACCCTACACCTCTAAGGTTCACTCCCACTTTCTCTGCCAAGCTAAGCAGAAGAGAAAGAGAAGATTGTTCACAAGGAGACTGCCATTAAGATATATTTTTTTCTTTTTTAAAGAAAGCTTTGCTAGGCTAGATCGCTACAAAAAGACTCATTTTATCTAAATATCTGTGTTTTTGCTTCTTGTCAAAGCTCCCTGTAATTATTACATAGTGGAATTAATGCACACACATGAACACACATACACACACAATTCCCTCAAACTGAAAGCAGACATTTCATTTTTCATCACTCTACTGAGGTCATATTAAGTCATTGCCCCCCTCCCCAAAATGAGCACGCTATGATATTGCAAATGTAGATACATCTCCAACCCAGATCATCATTTGCATGTTTGAAGTATGACATCTTTACTCCTCTGTCATCAAACAGAAGTAATTAGGAATAATCAAGTGGGTGTTAATTGGATATAATGAACCAATCTCCAGTCAGCCTGAGCCTACTATCTGCCTCCTACTAGTAATTATGAACACTAAGTACTCTTGATAATCTCTCTCTCCTCACTGAAGCCAAACAGAGGTGCAGTATTTACTCAGCTGATGGCTTGTTTTGTCTGTAATTTAGTCTGTTTTAAGCCAGGAAACTCATAATTTGCCAAGCTGTCACCAGCTGCTGGGACCGGACAAAGGGAAGCAAGGCTTCTGATGACAACAACTCAGGGCATGTCACCCAAGAGAAAAGGACAGATATTAATTAAACTGACCTCCAGTTGCAACTACAGTAGCAACAGCACCTGGATGTGTAAATATTGAAAAATTAAAGCTATAAATTTATATTCCTATAAACGACTCATCCTCCATGTGCTTCCTTACATTCCAAGGGGCTCCTGAGAGGGGGGGTAAGGGTCGTTTTCCTTGCAACTATTGCAGAAAGACCCTGGGCTTTTTTCCTACAAAGACCTGCCCTCCTTGAGTCCTTCACTGACATGGAACAGGAAAATAGTCTCTGTAATCCTGTTCTCACAAGCCACCTGGCTGCTTGATCACTATTACTATAGTGAACAAAGTGTCTTATTAAAAGTGACCATTAGAAACAGATTACCAACCATTAAGCAGATGGTTGGATGTTTTAAAATAGCTTTTACATAGTAATAGAACCTGAAATAGTCAACTTTATTTATTATTCTACCAAGAAGGGGAGGGAGGGAAGAGCAGAATGCAAAGACCAAGCCTACAGTGACAGAGATGGGGTGTCCAGTAGATTCTAAAAATGCTCAGGGAGAAATTAGGAGGCACCACAGTGCACAGAGCACAGGGGGCCGGGGTTCAAATATCTGAGTTCAAATCCAGCCTCAGACACTTACTGGCTGTGTGGCTCTGGGCAAGTTGCTTAACCCTGTTTACCTCATTTTCTTTGCCTGCAAAATGAGCTGGAAAAGGAAATGACAAACCGCTCCTAGGGGTCATGAAGAGTCAGACTAGACTGAAAAATGATGAAACAACAAAATGGACCCTACACCTGGGAAGATGATATCAACTCACCAAGATACAGGATTAAAAATTCATTCCCCTGATTATCAGAAATTCATTAACTCTGAAGAAAAATCACTTGCAAAGGGCTATCAGACTGTGCACACCCTTTTATGCAGAGATATAAAGGGCTAGAACTGAGCAATGCACTTGGATAATGAAGCATGTGAGACTAATTGCCCTATTAACTTGTTTGAAGGTTGACCCTCCCCAGCTGTTCTGTGCTGACTTGATTGGTGGGACAAAGAGGGGGGAGTGACGTGTGGGAGGAGTAGGAGGAGGAAGAGGAAGTGAGACGTAGAAACTGACTCAGTCTCTCCTGGCATTTGAGGGAGGAAGGTATGTGTGAAGGAGCTAGGCCTAACCCTGTGACCTTGACTGTAAAAGATCAAGAAAAGATGTTTAGTGATCCTGACTCCAGAGTTCCAGCACAGCAGTGTTTCTACTTGGCTTGTAGAAGGGACCCACATGTACAAAAATGTTTATGGCATCCCTTTTTGTAATGGCAAGAAACTGCAAACTGAGTTGCTGCCCATCAGCTTGAGAATAGCTGAACAAATTATGGTATATGAATGTTATAGAATATAATAGAATATATCAGCAGGTTGATTTCAGAAGGCCTTGGAGAGACTTACATGAACTGATGCTAAATGAAGTGAGTAGAACCAAGAGAACACTGTACACAGCAACAACAAGATAATGTGATGATCACCTGTGATGGACTTAGCTCTTTCTAACAAGGAGGTGATTCAAGCCAATTCCAATAAACTTGTGATGGAGAGAGCCATTTGCAAATCCAGAGAGAGAACTGTGGGGACTAAAGGTGGATTACCACATAGTATTTTTTACCTTTTTGTTATTGTTGATGTTGTTTGCTTTACTTTTCTTTCTTATTTTTCTATTTGATTTGATTTTTCTTGTGCAGCATGATTAATGTGGAAATATGTTTAGAAGAATTGCACAAGTTTAACCTATATTGGATTACTTGCTGTTTAGGGGAGGATAGAATTGGGAAGGGAGGGAGAAAAATAAAGGTGAATGTTGAAAACTATCTTTGCATGTATTTTGAAAAATAAAAAAACTATTATTTTAAAATAAAATAATTTTAAAAAGGAAAAGAAGAAAAATATTTCAATGACAGTTAGAAGGGGCCTACAGAAAGGTAGAATACTAACCCTAATGCCTCCCCTTTTGTGTAAGGTCAAGTGTGAAGATAATATATTAAAACCCTTCTTAAGGAGACAGCACAGTATATTGGTAAAATTATAGAATTTGAAATGAGACAAGCTGAGTTTGCGTACTGGTTTTAATATGGACTACCTGTGTGACCTTTTAGCTGAGTCTTCTTTTACTCATCTCTGAAATTAGAAGGTTGAAGATCTCTCAAAAGCAGCTACATGATACACATCTGGGCCGGAGTCAAGGAGACCTGAGTTTACAATCAGCCTCACAAATTTCTTAGACTATTTGCCTCAATTTCTTCATCTACAAAATAAGCTAAAAAAGGAAATGGCAAGTCACTCCAGTATCTTTGCCAAGAAAATCCTAAATGGAGTCATGAAGAGTCATACATGAATGAAATGTCAGGAGAATAAAATCCAGAAAATAAATTCTGGATAGAAGAATCAAGTCCCAGTCTTTTAATCGTGTCAAGGGCTCTTTCCACCAGACCAACATTCCTTTTCTTGTAGTTATTCACAGGATTATACATTAACAATCAAATGTGAAAACCAGGAACTCCTCCAGAAATTAGTGGGTCAAAAATATTCTTCAAGAAACTAACGAAAAGAAGAAAAGGCTAAAAGTTAAATGACTGGAATCACAGTTTCTCCAACCATCTGTTAGTAAAGACATTTAAACCATCTTGATCTTACCTTTTGTGAATGACTCTTCATGACCCCATCTGGCGTTTCTTGGCAAAGATACTGGATGGTTTTCCTTTTCCTTCTCTATTGTAGACTAGATGACCTCTAAGGTCCCCTTTAATCTTAATATTCTATGATGCTATTGTTGGTGACAAAGATTATAACTTGGTTAGTTCACTATTAGAACATGGTGATAACAGACCAAATCAATGGTTCAATTCCCGTTCAGGTGGATTAGTTACACACAGCAGAAAACTATTATTATGTAGCCACAGAGACTATTACTTAGCTAACCTCAATCTCACCTACGAAAACTCCTGGTGAGAATTTGGGAAAATGGAAAAGGACCTTCCAAGTACTTGTCTCATTAACTATAAACCAGTACTCTAACTTCATAAATAAAAGTTGACACTGTATTATTATTCCTACAAACTATATAAAATACTAGAATTAAAATCAGCTACTTCGTGCTACTTTTTTCATACTACTTGATAACGAGAGGCTGGGTAAGAAGCAATTGAAAGATGACAACCCATGTTGCAGTTACCAATCCAGATTCAAATTTAGTTCAGAGAGTCATAAGTTTACAGTTGAAAAGCATCTTAATAATCCTATTCCATGCCATCTAATCCTATTTCTTCATTTTACAGGAAAGAAAACTGACAGCTAAAATCATAGCCTTAGAGCTAGAATCTCCTAGTCATATTTCCTTATTTTACAGAGCAGGAAACTGAGGCCAAGAGTATTAAGTGGCTTACTTAGGCTCATACTGCCTTTCCACTACACTGCCTTTTGTGGACATCAGACTCACACGTTTGTTTTTCCAAGACACAACAAAACTAGGGCCTTTGGTTCCTGATGTCACAAGTCCATTCAATAAGCAGAGGGATTCTCCTTAGTTGTAAAACAAGAAGGATTCAAACAGAGAATGGGAGGAAGGAGCAGAGTTTAAATAATAAAGTCAGGGTAAGCTTCCTGTTCTCTCCTGTTTTCTCATATCTACTTCCTCTCTACATTTCCTAACCAGGTTTAGAAAGCCAAAACTGTTGTATGAATATATATGTGTATATCTACATATGAATATATAAACATGTCCTTTCTTAATTATAGCTTTCTGGGGGTGATAGGGTGGAATAAAAGAGGGGAAAAAGAATAAAGTAAAAGTGCACAGCAGAAAGCAAAAGAATAATTTACAAGGAAGTAAATAAAAGATGCACATTCATGAATATAATGTCTTTGACTAACATATTTTTTTCTAAAATTAGTATTTGTTGTTATATATTTTGAATCCTCAATATTCTGCTGGGAATGATAATTTTCTCTCTTGTTTTGTATTGTATTGTATTCTTCTGTTTCTTCAAATAAAACAAATTAAGAAAGCCAAAACTCCTATTGACTATGTCCATATTCACATTTTTAATACCACTAAAATACATACTTTCCACATGTGACTATGCCAGGATGTTAGTAAGATTTTGAGTTCTCCCAAGACACACTCCTTGGGCCCAACTTATTCTGAATCTCTGAGGCAGTTCCAGATTAAAATGCCCAACAAAGTTCTGGCAGGGTTTTCCTAGTTAAACAATGTAAATCATGTCATTTAAAATATGAAAGGATCCTAAAAGATCATCCCTCAATGCTACAGATAAAGAAATGGAGACTGGGAAGTATAAGGGTTTGTCTCAGGTCATGCAACCGTCTAGTTTTCCAGAAAGAAATTGCCATAATAGGTGCTAACACTCTATCTCTGTCAGATATTGTCAGGATGGAAGGTAAGATAAAGCCCAACTGTTATTTCCCAGCGTAAAGGTGAGCTTCCAGCTATGTTAACAAGACTCGGGGTTGAACTCATTAGCTGCAGCAGAATAAATACAGCAGGTGAATATTTGGGAGGGAGCTGGGAGAAGAGCCTTGGATGCTTACATCTAGAAGTCCAGGTTTGAATCTTAGTTTTGATTAACGGGCTGTGTGACTTAGGACAAATCATTTAACTCGCCCCCAACACCACGGCCCAACAGAACGTGAGCTGCTTGAGAGCAAAGATGCTGTGTCTTGTTTTGCCTTTGTAGCCCCAATACCCAGTATGGGATTGGCCTGTGAAAAGCAGTTAATAAGTGACCCAGTTATCTGTACTTCAGATTTGGTTTTTGTTTTTTTGTTTTTTTTCTGAAAGATAAGCAGGGAGGAGAATGTTGGCTTATAAGTCTTGTAAGAACTCACCTAGCTCTGACATTCTGTGCTACTAACAATTACTGTGCTGATTTGGAGAGAATGCAGGAAAAACATGCTCCGAAAGGTAACTGCATCCAGTAAAGTCTGATGGCATACAGCAGGTCTTCAACAAAGGTGTTACACAAGCTCCCCGACTTCCACAAGCATCTGTGAGCGTCATAACGGGATCACGCCGCACGCATTGTGAAGCTGCCAATTAAAAGGAGGCCCAGTGACTGGCACTGAAGAACTCTGCCCAGCCACCACCTAGCCTTTAATGACAGCTATCTGTGTGCTTAACTGCAGGCTCATAAACAAAGGCTGGGCCTGTCAAAATAGCCCTGAGAAAATAAAAGTCTTCCAGCAGCTTGAGGAAGGTCAGGCTCCCTTCCTGTGCTTCAGAGGAACAACAAATGCCTGCCTTTGAACAGTCTAATGAGTCTGAGGGATACTTGGCAGTCTGAATATGCATGTGTGCATACATGTATGTATATGTGCACATACACAGCATACATGTGTGTACATTTATGTCTTAGATGTATATCACATGTATGAGTATGTGCATGTGTGCAGGTATATACACATACTATAAATATGTGTATGGGTGTTATATGTATATAAATACATCTATGAGCATGTATATTATACATGCATGAGTATGTGCGTGTGTGCAGGTATATACACACACCAAAAACATGATGTGTATGTGTGTTATGTGTATATACACACATCTATGAGCATGTAAGTATGTGTGTGGGCCCATACATTATAAACATATATGCTTGTATGAATGTTATGTGTGTGCTTACACATGAGTATGCACACATTGTGCATGTGTTGCATGTATATGCACACATGTGATACACATTTATTGTATAGACATGCATCATCTATATATGTGTTCATGTATGTTATATGCATATAAACACATTTGAGCATATGTATGTTTATAAGTACACACATCATGAATATCTATATGCATGTATTGTTATGTGTGCATACGAATATATTATATTATGTAGATATGTGCACACATCATAATGTGTGCATACATGTCATTTGTATATATAAATATGTGAATATGTGTAGATGTGCACACATCATGTGTGTATGCATGTGTGGGTGTGTACATTCATGAGTATGTGTGTATGTGTGTGGATATATGCACACATCGTAAATATGTATATGTATTGTTGTTAAATGTATGTATGCATATATGAGTATATATTGTAGATACACATCATGAATATGCATGTGTTCTGTATATATATGATGTATGAGTTGTGTATGTATGTAGATATATGCACACATGTGTGCATCCATGATATGTTAATTGTATATATGCACATGTATGAGTGTGTAGACATATACATATACCATAAATATGTATGTGCATGTGTTGTGCATGTGTGTACACTATGTACATGTGTTACATATGTTGTGTTATGTGCAGATATACACATGCATGTGTGTGCATGAGTGTTGTGTACTATATTTTAATATATTAAATATATGTAACTATATATTAAATCTAAGTATGCACACATATAATTAATTTGGCAAATAATGCAATCATTAAAGTAAATAAATCATGGATGAGGATTAAAAGAATCTTCTGCTGTCTTCCCTACTGTGTGCACCTAGGAGACACATGCCGGTTGTTTCTTCCTTCTGGTAGTTGTAAATGTTGAGGAATCATCGTCATTAAATTGAAGATAATGATTTCTCTCCTTTCCTCTCTCACTTCCTTGGCTCGCTCTGACACGTACCTTGGAAATGTCAACACACAAAGATGTCCCAAAGACCAATGGGCAGAAAGTTCTGATTACCAGTAAAAAAAAAAAAAATCCATCCTGCTACGCCAAACACTTACCCCTACAATAAGATGAAATGATAATTGCTTTACAGAGTGAGGTGGCAAAGCCGGAGCTCAGAGTGTCTGTGATTGCGGGAAACCACAAGTAAAGAGAGAAGCAGACAAAGACTGCCCAGATGAGGATGGCACTCCATGACATATCATGCGCTGGGCCGGGCTGTTGTGGAACCCAGATGGGCTCCAATTACTTATCATGGACTTGATTCCCTAGTGCTTCAATGGCAGCTCTTCTCAGTGTTCACTCTAAGAGGAAACGGGAACCATCCCAGAAAACCTAATCTCTGACTCTTGTCATTAGCCAGGGCATATGTTGGGATCAGACAAGGCTGTGCATTTATTTATAGAAAATAATAGAAAAGAATAAAGAAACATATTATAACTCCCAGACATCTCCTGGGGGGAAGGATAAACCAATAGGTTTTCCCCATGCTGCAATTGGTGAAGCCATTTGAAATGAACTAGAAAAGCCTGGATATGAGTAATAACCATTGACCTAGCAAGGGGAGGGAAAATGTTTTCCAAACTCTGGGATTCTGAATGAGGTCCCATTGAGGGTGGGATAGGAGGGGCTGTCCATGGGCTACAAGGACTGTTTGGCCTTGAGCATTAGTTATGTTATGTAAATTACATTTAATGGAAGTACAGCCTTGGTCCATAAAAACTTAACAATGCATTTGTCTTCATTTGAGTGGTCCCTCAGCAGTTACCTCCTCCCTTTACAGGACATAATAACTGGGCTTTGATAGCTCGTTCCCATCCTCCAAAGCCACAATAAAGAGTACCTGGGAAGGAAGGGAGGGAGGAAAAAACAGACTTGTATTCAACAAGGTAAATACATTTCACAATGGCTATGTCCCATATTTCCACATAAGCAAGTTATTTGAGTGAGCTAGGCCAGGCACATGAGAAAAATGGCAAAGCAGATGTGTGCATCTGGGCCAGGTGATTCCCTCTGGAAGCCAGATGGTTTCAATAGGACCTGCCCATCTCCTCCTTCCAAACATTTCCTTCCACAAAATTCAGGTAGAAAGAAAAGATCAGAACTTTATTTTGCATCCCTGGGAGCTGGCCGTCATCATTCATTTACCAGTAGGAACTTACTGAGTCCTAGCTACTGCATGTAGAGCAAATGATGTGGCCAGAGCCATCATTCCCAGTAATGGGATTTTTACTTGACCCAACAATTTGGACATGATCCTCCTGTTAATTCAGTCTAAACTTGTTATCTTTTTTGGCCACTATGTCATATGGTTAACAAATTTAATTTGTAATCTACTAAAACCTCCAGATCCTTTTTATATGAACTGTGCTTTAGCTGTTTTTCCTCCTTCTTGTATTTGTGCAGTTGATTTTTTGAATCCAAGTGAAGGGTTTGACATTCATGTTTTCAGAATTTCATCTATTATATTCAGCTCATTGTTCTAGGTTGTCAAGGTATTTTTGGAATCCTGATTCTATCATCCCATTTCAGAATCACACTATCAGCAAATTTTTAAGAGATGCTATAAATCTTTTAATTGAAATCACTGCTGAAACCGTTAAACACAATGTAGCTAAGAGAAGATTCCACTGCATTGGAAAGAAACCTTCCTTCAGGGTGCATCCAGTCTTTTTAGCAGTTTCAAATTCTTCAAATTTGTCCATGGAGACATGGCAACATTCTATCAAATGCTTTACTGAAATACAAGCACATGACGTCTTTTCCAGTTCCCATCCTAATCACTCACCCCCTACCCACCTTATTTTGGTATCCCCTCTCCCAAAATTCCTTGTCATTAAGTACTTATTTGTATTTATATTCTTTATATTTATTATTTATGTACATGCACATGTATTTGATGTTTCCCATGAGGAGATAAACCCATTGTGGGGATGTATTGTTTTTTTTATTATATTGTATCTCCAGCACCTATGGCAAGTGTTTCATAAATATTTGTTACGTGAAGGAATGCCACAGTGTTAACATGCTCAGTGGGTTTGGTGTGTCAAAACTTGTAAATGGTCAGCCCATCTTGGCTTATAATGATCACCCCTGTGATTTCCAATTTAATGAATTCTATAATTTTTTTCCAAGCAATAAAGTCATATTCATTGACCCACAAGCTGAGGAATATTCTTTCCCTTTTCAAAAACAGGGCAACATTTAGTCATTATCTCAAGGCTTACAATGCATCTTTTGTTCTTTGTTTTGTTGTTTTGTTTTCTGAAGATTGTTAGAAGCAGCTCAAGGATCATACCACAAATTTTACCAATATCTGTTCATATCAGCCTAGTGATTTGAACTTACAGAGGAGATGTCGTTCAGTAACATCTAACTTCTCCATTTATCTTCAGTTTCAATTCCCCATTAACAATGTTTGTTCTATCCTTCCCAGCCTGAAGATCACTCTCTTTTTAGGCATTAGAAGCTAGTATAAAATCATGATTGAAGACACTCTCATCCTGACCCCTGAAAAAAAATTACCAATGGCAAACAAAACAACTCAACTCCAGAAACAAAAGGAAGCAACATGTCTTATTGCAGAACCCAATGACAGAACATTAAAAAGGCTGAAGTATCCCAATATATCCATCTCTATCTAGTCACTACTTAAATTTCAATGAATTTGGTGAGTTAGAACTCCCTAACTGACCTATCCCAATTTGTTCATCTCACTGAAGAATTGTATAGATTCTATTTGACCCCTGTTTTTGCAATCTAGTGTATGAATTTTGCTAGCTTTGGAAATGTTTTAGGGCTTACACAGAAATTTATAAAATGTCAGTGTGAAAATTTTAATTGAGTTATTAGCAATATCTCTTCTTTGAATGACCTTTGAGTCCTCCTTATAACATATCACCTCCTTTTACTACCTTCTGGCTGACAGTTTCTAATATATTCCTTCTTGCTGGATGATATCATCTGCCCTTGGATGGAATTAACCAAAGCACTGTACATTCAGAAGCTGACATTAATCCACAGCCCTTGATTTTTAACAGTTGCTGGTATAAATATTGTGTTTCCATACATTAGGTTTTCTAATAACAGCTTGTGAAAATGTGATGCTATTCCACACATACACCAATGACATCCAAACAAAGAAAACCCAGTCAGATCATAAATACTGAATTTTGGAGGCCAGAATGCCAGCAACGAGGAAAGAAATATATGATCTAATTAGTTTTACTAATATAGCTCCTCTATCAATTGAGGGCAATATTGCTGGTTTTCAAGGCAACTTTGGATTTCTTTCCAGAATCATACTTATTGTCAAACTGAGTAATAATACCATATTATAAGGATGGATGGCAGCTGAACTACTTACCCAAGTAACTTTCTGGAGCTCAGTCCCAGAAACTTAGAAAGTATAGTCCCAGGTTCTTAGTAACCCTGAAATTTAGCATCATGCTAAGAAATGGAAAAAGTAAATCAACATGGCACCTGGATCCAGCAGAGGTCCATTCAGCACTGAGAAGCACTGAACAGGGAGATGATAAATAAAACCAAAAAAAGCCCCAAACCCAATGGCTCTTAAGGGCATCAGTGCACACAAATCCCATTCACTAGTTGGAAAATTGACTTCATCTAGCCAACAAATAAACAGGACCTGCCCTACCCCTCAGCTTTTCTCTCCATAGCTTTGTTTTCTCCTAGAAATAAACCTGAATATCAGAGCCCAGACAACTGCTTGCATCTTTTGAGAATGCTCAGATATTTCTCATCATTACAACCATAATATTTACTTTCTCAAGCAACAATGTCCTTTTTAAATGTTAAACTGTTGACATAGATCTCTCCAGTCAGTGTTAGTAATTAAAGGGTTCCTGCATTAATCGGAGTGGTCTAGTCAAGGGATGCCTGGTCAAATAAGCAGTATGACATGTGTAGACAGGGAAATCCCTAGACCAAATGGTCAAGTAGGAAAGGATATCTTCCTTGGAATTCTCTCCATCCCTGAGCAGTTCCTCAAGTTCAGTCCTCACACCAACTTTAGACACAGTGGTATTATATTCAAATCCTAACACAGATGTTTACTATTTATAAGAATGTGGGCAAGTTACATACTTTTATGGGCCGCAATCTCCTTGTTTATAATATAATGAAATAGGAATAGTTGGTTTCTAAGGTTCTCCTAACTTGAAATCCTGTAATACCCTTCTTCAAAGGCCCTGACTATTGGGGTTAACTAATTCCCAAAATTAAGGCAAGTTTGGACTCCTTCCAGGGAATATATTTATGTTTTGTCAGGGGTCTTCTAGAAACAATCTCTTAACCCAAAAGGAGAATCCTAATAGGGAGAATTTTTGTTACCATGCAAATCACAGGAATAGAGGAAGGAATATTCTGGGTCACAGATAAGTTTTGGATGCCCTAATATATCATCTAGATAACAATCTCTTCTACCTATGAATAAAGGGGGCCTTTTGTGAGCCTCTATTTCTCTGCTTCAGCAGAAAGCAGCAATGAATAAACTGGATATTCAAATGGTTCCTTTTCACCATGAGACAGAGTGCTCTTGAGTTCCATGTATGTTGAACAACTGACATATCATGACCTAGTGTATTCTACCATCAAGGAACAGACTAAATCATGACAAAGTTACATGATCATATTCATCATTTCCTAAAACTTCTCCTTCAGGTAATTGTCTTTCCCATCATTTATTGAGTACCTCACTCTCATTTCTCCATATCAAATCTGTGGCCAAATTCTGTTTTACTTTCATGACATCTCTCTTATCTGTCTCTTCCTCTCTCTCTGATACTCCCATCATCCTGGTACAAGCCCCTATGGTCTCATGCCTGAATATCATAATATCTTAATGATTGTTCTCCCTGCTTCAGGTTTTTCCCTAGTCCACTCAAGTCTTTAATCAGCTGTCCAACTGATCTCTCTTTATAAAGTGCAGATGTGATCGTGTCTCCCTCCCACTCAGTACAATCCCTATCAATGGATCCCTATCACATCCAAAGTCAAATATAAAATCCTCTACTTGTTAAGCAAAGTCCTAGCCCTCTCCAACCTTTCCAGGATTCTTACATCTTACTCACTCTCATGTACTCCATGACGCAGTGACACTGACTTACTATTGCTTGCACAAGACCCTCCATCTCCAGATTCCAGGAAATTTCATTGACTGTCCCTCATGCCTAGAATGTTCTCCCTCATTTCTGTCTTCTGCCTTGCCTGGACTCCTTCAAGTACCAGATACAATGCCATTTATTACAAGAAACCTTTTCTGATCCCCTTTAATGCTAATGCCTTTCCTCTGTTGATGATTTCCAATATATCCTGTATATATCTTTCTTGTATATAGTTTATGTGTTGTCTTTCTCATTAGATTAAGGATAGGAACTGTCTTTTGCCTTTCTTTATATCTCTAGTGCTTGTCATATAGGAAGCACTTAATAAATTTTACTTGACTTGATTTAACTTGACTTACCAGATGCCAAATATTGTACTAGAACCTGGGAAAACCCACACACACAAATTAAATAATTTAACAATCGCCACCTTCAGGGGGCTTACATTCCACTGCGGGGGGGGGGGGGGGGAGGAGATGTGTATAAAGATAAGTACATATGAAGTACATGTAAAGTTATTTCAAGAGAGGAACTAGGAGAGGGGAATTGAGGAAGCTGTCACATAGGATGTAGCTTTGAGAGAAACTATGAACTGATTCAAAAAGGGAGGCAGAAGTGAGGAGGAAACACATTCCAGACAAGAGAGACTCACTGAGCAAAAGCTTTGAGTTGTATATCCTGCCTGAGTCCCCACCCCAAAACAGACATTGCCCTGAACAAATAAAGTACAGTTAGTCATGGTTCGACATCCTCTTTCTATCTTAATAGTCTTGTAAATGGGGTTCTTAGGCTTTGTCTCAGCATAGGAAGGAACAGTTTAACCAAAAGATCGGATACTAGTTTAGAAATCTGTAAATCTGATCTAAGTCTGAAATAATAATTATTCACATGTATGTTCCTCTTCAAGTATAACTATTCTCCTATTTAAAGTATAACTACAACCTGGTCTAAACTAATCACCTATTTTTAAACATCAGTAGACCTTACATAGCTGAACAAAGTCCTAGATGTTATCCTAGATTTATAGGGAAGATATTATCATAAATTGCTATATCAAGTAACAAATCTGGAACAAATCCTAAATTTTTCTTTTTAATGACATCCTCAAAAATTCCTGAAAGTTCTCTTTCCTTCCTCCTTTAAATTTCAGTCACTAAGAAGACTGATTCTGGGGCAATAAAGTAGAAACAAAGGGGGAGATTAAATACAAATTAAGCTTGCACTGTGTTTTTGCTAGACTAAATTAAAGTGATTGAGCTCACTTTGGTGTAAAGTAAATTTTACAGCTGTTGGAAATGATAGAATGTGAATTGGACTGTGCTACTTAAATATTTTACAAATAATTGAAATGGCATTCTCATAAGTTATATTTCAATGGTCCTGTTCAAACACTGTAGATCACAATGACTGCTTATATGATTCTTTTTCCTTCCCCCTCCCTCACTTCCTCCCCCTCTTCTTTGTCTCTCTCTCCTTCCCTCATTCTCTGTCTCTGTCTCTCTCTATCTCTATATAAGTATCTTTCTGTTTTTATCTATGTCTCTCTGTTTCTGTCTCTGTTTTTATCTGTCTATATCTCTGTGTCTCTGTATGTCTCTGTCTCGCTCATTTCTCTCTCTCTCCTTCTTCCTCTGCTTCTTCATATTTCTTCCACAAAAAATAAAACTTGAAGGAATTCTCAGCAGAGGCAGGTTGAAAGGTATACATGGCATAATGGTGTCTACATAAATACATCTTTCGTCTGCTGTGTTTAGTTCTAACCAATTATGAATGAAATACTATAAATAAGCAAATGCATCCTGTTCCTTGGCCAGTTATGAACAGAACAGAGAAGGCCATGAACAGTTAGCAATAAGAGAATCTTGTTTTTAAGCATAAATTGTTTAAATGCATCCAAAAAATAAAAGTAAGTATTGGCAGATACATATCCATAGATACATAATGCCTTCCCTTTTTGCTGTGTGAATTCACACTGAGGCCCTGATATAATACAGTCCTCAGGGTAGCATGAGAAAGAATAGCTAAGATGTGGAGTAAAGAAACCAAAGCTCTTTTCTAGACCAACTAGGTCACAAACTGAGATATATGGGATTTTCCTAAAAGATAGTACTGAATGCAATGGTCCAAGACAATTCCAAGGGACTCGTGATAGAAAATGCTGATCACATCCAGAGAAAGAATTGTAGAGCCTGAATTCAGATTGAAGCACACTATTTTCACTTTTGGCTTTTTTTTATTTCTCAAGGTTTTTCCCTTTTGTTTTGAGTCTTCTTTCACCACATAACTAATATGGAAATATGTTTAACATGATTGTATATGTATAACATATAGCAAATTGCTTGCTGTGTTGAGAAAAGGGCAGAGGGAGGGAGAAAAATTTAGAACTCAAAATCTTACAAAATGAATGTTGAAAACCGTCTTTACGTGTAAATTGGAGAAAAATAAAATACTATTAAGTAGGAAGAAAAATAGTAGTGCCAAATCCATGGCCTGTGGACCCCTGGAATATATTACAATATATCCATCCCCTTAAATGACTCCATACAATAAATAAGCAAACATAATATAAGTTAGAGTGAAGAAATAGCATGTCTCATATGGAGATGTACAATTATTTTTCCAATGCTTTTATGATTAACAAAATGAGCTTCACATAAAGCATTGCTGACTGCACGGTAGCTTTTGTCATCATGAATTTTCTCAATCAACAGAGAAGAGAATATGATTTCCATACATAAAAAATCATGTCCTCAAATCAACTTTTTAAAGACCAATTCATTTTGAGAAATAGGACAGAGATCCTGGGACAGCACTCATGGAAGAAAGGACAAATAATTTGGAAAACTGCAAAGACTCTATTCAGAAGGCCACTACTCTGGGCAGAGAGAGGGTATGGAGAAGATACATGGAAAATGTTTCTAATCATTTTCTATTATGACTAATTATTCTTGTTCATTATATGCTAAACTCAATTGTTTCTAAACTGCCCAAGGATAGCAAATGCTGTCAGCACCCTCCAAATTCCTGTACCTTGGAACAAAGCCTTGGTTTCTCTGTCCTAGTTATGTCTCTAGGAACCCACACCATTCAAACAATACTTCAGTGTATTAAGTCAGATTCTCCCAGAGTCTAAACTACTGTCCAGAAACAAATTTAGCCCATTAGCTCAGCCACTATTTTGGTAGCTAATTTACCTTTAAGTAAGAGTTAACACCATGGGAGTATTTGACTGTTGGCATCGTTTTATACAAGGGTGAAAAAAGTTTTAGTTTTAAGGAAAATTCCCTCTAGGGCAGGGGAAAATACAAAAGTTAGCAATTTTATAGCATGTCTTCAGAGACTTTTCTCACAGGCTGGAAAGAAAAAATATTGAGACTAGATTACTCCAGAGGCCCTAAAGATTTCTCTTTACTTTGAAGCAAGAGGTCAGAGGCACACATTATATCCGTATGCTCTTAAACTCTAGAAAGTGGACCAAACCCAGAAGAATCCAAGATGACTTCCTCAGATACAGTCTTAGAAAAACTAATGCCTTGGTGAGGTTCACAGGTATCCAATGCTAAGTAAGACAAGCCTGGAGGCAGGAAGACAAGCATCTTGAGAACCTGGGAAAGAATAATATATCATTACTATCTGGAGAGGAAAAAAAAGTCACAATTCTTTCCATGGTGGAAGTAAGTCATTCTATTGGCCATATATCACAATGGAAAGTAGGAAGAGTCGGCATGTGTTGGGTTCGTTAAGGAAAGAAAAATAATAAAACCGTATGAAATGCTGGGATTTTAATTGCCATATGAATCTAATGGACTCATTGATAAATCAATAAATCAGGAAGTATTTACTGAACTCTTCCCAGGGATAAGATGCTTAGAATGGTTCATGGTAGAGGAAAGGTAGAGAAAAATGAACTCTGTCTTTGGGTAACTTACAATACAGATTTTTTTTAAATTAGGCTAGATACTAAAAATGCATTTCATTTCTCTTGGTCTTAATTTTTGTATTTTTGAAATAAGAGATTTTTAATTAAATGATTCTGAATGTCTCTAAAATTCCAGAAATATACCTATGACGTTTGTGGCTAAGATAACTAAAAATATAAAAGGGTATATACAGTGAATAGTATAGACAACAGAGGCTCACTGCCTCATTGCCATGATGGACCACCACTTGGTTCTTGGAAGACCCATTAAATCCAGTGTGATATCCCATATCCCACTTGACAACAGCTTTGGGGATATAGGAAGGGAAACCAGAGTAATGCCCAAAGTTCATTCCCCAAGAGGATCAGTGCAATGACCTGGAGATGTTTGGAATGAAGAAGAAAAGCCTGGAAGGAAATCTCAACTGCCTCCAAGAGTGTGAAACACTGTCCTTCAGAGAATACAGACATCTTGTTTGGCCCTAGAAGGCAGAGTTAAGAACAATAGGTAGAAACTGCCAAGAGGCAGATGTCTGTTTGAAGCCAGGAAAAAAAAAAAAACTTCCTAACAATTATAAAGATCTAGAGATGCCTTGGCAAGATTCGTAAATCTCCTCCTGCTGTGTATATTCATGGCAGGTTTTCTGCAAGGAAGATTTGATAGGACAGACTACATGGCCACTGAGATCACCCTTATTTCTGTAATTCTGCAATTCTTCAAAATGTCTGATTTACTTCCTGGGGAAGGGAAGGAGAATAAGGAAAGGCATACAGGGAGGCAATGGGTGAAGGAGAGAGAAAGAGATGTGGTGTCAAACCCTTGATCACTGGCTCTATCAAACAGGGCATAAACCAAGAGTATAACCAGGTCACAAAGTGTGACCACCCCCTTGGGACATGGCTGTGATTCCCCCGTCCAGAGATACAACCAATAAAGACAAGGAGAGAGAATAAAAGGGGCAAATGAAAATACTGAAATGGCTTGGATATCTAGGAAATGTTTAACAAGAACACCTTCAAATAATTAGTATCCTCTAGGGGACAAGCCAGAGGTCCTGAGAAAAGTCACGCTAGTTTATATCTATAGACCATGTTAGGCATAAAAGGGCTTGATATAACATTAGCCAATTTGATTCTCACCTTGGTCCTCTGTAAAGGGATGCAGTTATAAGGTGAAAATTAATTCCACCAAGAAATTCACAAGACAGAATTTGGCTTAGGCAGTTCCTATGTATCTGGTATTAAAGCAAATGAAAAACTCAAATAATTGTCTGACAATATATGGAATATTCCACATCTAAAGAAGGATGTGGTAAGATCCACAAATTCAATAACTAAAAAAATGAAACAGAATTCAAATATGATATTCCAGAAGTTTTACCCTCATAAAGGACACAGAGAATATGAAGAAATAACAAGTAAATAGAAAATAAAATTTAGAATAAACTACAAGAGAAAAGGAAATAAAGACAAAAGAAAGAAAAACTTCTTGGATAAGAGTACTTCAGAAAACATTTAAACTAAGAAGTTGGGGATGGAGGAAGAAAGATTTTTTTATATAAACTGTGAGAGGAAAAAGAAATATTAAAAAGAGAAGAAGAAATATGTATGTGGTGTGTATGTATATATAAACTATGTGATATAGATGTAATATGTATATATATATACATATATAAACACACACAAGCAGAAAAACAGACATATTCACCCACACACATGTAGCAGAGGATTTTCTTCCCTACACTGCCATTCTCTTATTAAGATATGAAGAAACTTTGATCTCTTCTTTTCTCACCTATGGACTATGTATAGTTGTATACTCTTCTCCATCTCATAGCTGGAGAATGTACAAGAATAAGCAGGTCCCCAATTTTTCTGGTGGAGTACACATATGCTGTGACCCCTTGCTAAAGAACATATATGACAAAAAGCCTTCTGTTCCATTACTAGTATGCATATCTAGGGTTTAGAAAAAGTGTTTAAAAATCAACGCAAAATAAATGGAGGAAATGTAAGGCTTATAATGATAATCTTAAGTATTAATGGATTATATGATCCAACTAAATGAAAAATACTAGCAGAAACCATTAATAAATAATTTCCCTACATAATAAAGCATGTATAGAAGTATAAAAGAAAGTTTGAAATAAAAATTACTACATATCAGAGGAATTCAAAGTAACAAGAATTGTAATCACTATCAGACAAAACAAAAATTAAAAATCAAAATGCAAGTCAGATAAATACAGAAACTACATTATTCTCAGAATTATCATTAACAAATATTTATGTTCCAAATGGCAAAACATCTAAATTCATAAGGCAGAAATTAACTGAATTTTCAAAAAGACATAGTAAAAATAATTGAATAAAACCTTAATTTTACTTTCTCACAGCTGGATCACCAACAGAAAGAGAAAAAGAAAAACAGAACTGAACAAATAGATAGAAATGTTAAATGTTAAGGATATAGAGCCTTTTTAAAATGGCAATATAAAAAATAAAAATATCTCAACTTTATAGGATCCTTTTCAAAAAAAGATCTCATGTTCAAGGGCATAGAAAAATCACAGTTAAATCAGAAATTCTAAAAGTACTTTTACAAGCCATAATGAATAAAAATAGTACTTAATACAAGATGGAAAAGTAAAAGATATATACCTTAAACAAAGTAATGACATCTTAAATAATGAATGAAAGAACATATTATAGAAATAAGTAAACATGTGAAAATGTTAGAAATGAATGTCTTAAAAATTACAAGAGAAATAGATAAAATGAATCACAAACTGTAAAAAAAAACTGAATAAAAACAAAAGCTAATTCTTTCAAAATTGATAAGCCTTAGCTATCCTGTTCTAAAAAGAAAGGAAATTATGTTACCAAAATAAAACAAAAGCTGTATCTGAAAAAAGAAGAAAAGAAAATCATTATAATAGCACTTATTTAATCATAGAAAAAAAAGATTTTGAAAGAGACAAACATAAGCAGGACAGATTTAAAGTATGCATTTGACTGTATTCTTTAATAAGGAGCAACTAGGGGATACAGTACATAAGAGAGCCAAGCCTGAGGGGCAGGTAGGTGGTGCAGTGGATAGAGCACCAGCCCTGAAGTCAGGAGGATCTGAATTCAAATCTAATCTCAGACACTTAAACTTCCTAGCTGTGTGACCTCTGTGCAAGTCACTTAACCTCGATTACCTCAGCAAAAGAGAGACACACACAGCAAAATTCTTTAAAAAATACAACCTACATGTAACAGAGAATCATGCTATTATGTAGAATCTCCTTTTTCTATGCTTTTATGATGCTGGAGATGTTCATGTCTGATAATGTATATCAACTATGAATAACAAAATTAAAATGAAAAATTTAATTGGCACCCCAATCTCAGAAAGCAAGGCACCTTCACTAAATCAACTGATCAACACAGTAAATCAAGCACATCAAGGACTTTTCCTATCATTCCATCACACTGTGCAGACAAGTCTTTAATCAATTTGACAGAACCATGGAACTTTCAGTACTTGAATGAAAGACATATGATACCACATAGGACTGAAAGAGACATAAAAGTCGCTTTTCAGACTCTATAGGTAAAGAAAGAAGCCAGTTAAGAGACTATGCAAACCTATGGGCATGTCAGTGCAGTAGTGGAGGAACTCATATGAAGTTCCTAAAAGGGAATAATTTGGGAGGAATTAATTTTTTTTCTTTCTCTCTCCTCATTCTGTACCACCTCCAGGTGACCAAGTGCATTTAGAAAATTCTAAAGTCATACCAGACATCTCATATGTGACTAGAGTAAGGGCAGAGTTCACTAGAGATGGTAGCAGTAGCAGGAGTCATTAGGCACATCCCTGACATGGATCTGCTTAGGTATGGATCCTTGAGAACTTAGCAGAGAGCTATCCTAAAAGGAGTTTTAAGTGGGCTCCACAAAAAGGGGTAAAATATTCTGAGTTTGTTCTTTGCTCATACATGTCCTCTACAACCATCCATCCTTCATCATTGTCTTCCTGTCCCCTTACCATCTTAATCTAAGTTTGAGTTCATGGTCCCCAGTGACTATGTGTATTCATAAGAGCAGTTCATCTCCAGTTTTAGAAAGAGAGAGAGAAAGAAAAAAGAAGCAGAGAAGGAGGGGAGGAGGAACAGAAAGAGGAGGAGAAGAAGAAGAGGAGAAGGAAGAAGAAGAAGAAAGAAGGAGGAGGAGGAGAGGAGAAAGAGAAGAAGAAGAAGAAGAAGAAGAAGAAGAAGAAGAAGAAGAAGAAGAAGAAGAAGAAGAAGAAGAAGAAGAAGAAGAAGAAGAAGAAGCAAGCAAAGCAGCCAGTGCTCAGCTACCAGAAGTAGCCCCCAGATGAAGCTCCTACAAAAGAAAGATCATTTAGTCAAGCAAATTATTTGTCAGACCCTTCCTTTTTTTTTGGCAACTAAGAACATTTTAGTTTTATGAAGAGGAGAGCTGAACTTCCCCCATCAGTAGTATATCATGTATATGTGTCAGATCTGTGATCTGATTCCCACGGTCCATATATTTACTCCTTCTACCTGGATGGTCTATTGTATTTTACCAAAATAGAACTTCTGTTTTCCTTCTCATGTGATCTTCATTCAAAGATCCTCCATGGCTTTTCTCTTCCTCCTGTTAATATACTTCCTCACATGAGCTCAGGAGACCACAGATTTTGAGCTAGAAAGAAACTCAGATGGCATTTATCCAACTATCTCAATTCACAGATGAGGCAAGATGAGAATCACTTCTTAATATATGACTACTCACCACATATAGGAAGGAGCAAGGAAGGGAAAAAGGGAGAGGAAAAAGAAAAAAAATTATATAACTTAAGTATAATTTTAAAAGTTGTACATAATAGAAATTATTTGATTCCCGTTAAATATGGCATGCCTTTCCAGAGGCATACTCTAATCTTATATCTCACCCAATTAAGTCATCCCATCTGACTAATCTTATAATGCCAAACTTGTCTCTTTGTGTAAAGATCTCTAATATCCTTTGCTTATTATTCATACTTTGTGCATCTGTATATAAATATATGAACCAGGGTTTGATTGTTGGTTCTTTTCTTGGATGGTGTTTTTGGCCTATGTCTCTGCTTTCTACAGTTTTTCTTCTTCCAGCAAAAGATCTACACTCTCTGGGCAGCTAGATGGCACAGTGGGTTTAGAGCACTAGAAGATCTGAATTCAAATCCAGCCTTAGACATTTACTAGCTACATCCCATCCTCAGTATCCTCACCTGTGCAATGGAGATACTAATAATTCTTATCTCACATGGTTGCTGAGAAGATCAATAAGATAGTATGTGTAAAGTGCTTTTTTTTTTTTTTTTTTATAAACTTTAAGCTGCTCTGTAAATGTTAGCTAATATTATAGGATCCAGGTCTCTTCTATTTAAAGAATCTTCGGGAGGTTTCCCCATGTAAGATACTCCTTTATATTCTTATTCTCATTCTCTCTCTCTCTCTCTCTCTCTCTCTCTCTCTCTCTCTCTCTCTCTCTCTCTCTCTCTCTCTCCCTTCTTTTTTTTCTCTTAGTCACATTCACAATTTCTCTTCTCTCCTCCTCTTCCTTATTCTCTCTCTCACTCACATGTTCTCTGTCTCTGTTCTCTTTCTGTATCTCTCTCTGACACTCTCTGTATCTCTGTTCTCTATCTGTATCTCTCTGACACTGTCTCTATCACTGTATCTGTCTGTCTCTCTCTATCTCTGTCTCTGTCTTTCTCTCTGTGTGTGTCTCCGTATCTCTGTCTCTCTTTCTCCTCCCCACACACACATTGACAGAGTGATTCTCCATCACAATTATACTGTTTCTCCCTCTCTTTCTGATCATTGCACCTGACTTCAAAGACACAGGGCTGGCTTCTAACCACACCTTTCATCAATCGCTAACGCCGAGTGCTCTTAACTCTACTCTGGGGAATAATTGCCAACTGAAAGCTGCGTTTGACCCTGGGAGTGCCAGCTGTATTTCTGAGACGGTGTGGGTAAGGGGTTCCTTTTAGGCCCATCCCAAGGTAGCCTCAGAAGTATGGCTGCCACTCCCCGCCAAACTCATCTTTCAGCCCGGGATTCTGATGGAGGTTTTGTTTCCCGTGAGTCTTCAGTGCCTTAGGACACTGGCTTGGTCAGCTTCCTTTGATCCGTAATTGGTGAATTCCTGCCAAAGCTCTAATACAAACAGAAGCTGCCCCCAGCTGCAGGCCTAGAGGTTCCACATGGAAATCCTATTCCCAAAAGCCTCTGAGACCTTTATTTTCTCTCTTCTCCCCATCAGTGAATATTCACACCCTGCACTGGTCCTGATGCTTCACTGCTTCGATCTAAGAATCCAGGTCATTTTTTTAGAGGTGGAAGGGTTCTCTAGCCATCTAAACTGGCCATCTTGCCCGCTCCCCTCCTTTTAAAAATGAGGAAACTGAAGGCCAAGGTCAAACTAGGAAGAAGTGAGCAGCCACTCCAGCATCCTTGCTCTCTCCACTAAATTATGCTGCCTCTCTTCTATCCTCCTATTTTTGGGGGTGGTAGCTTAATGAGTTTATCATTCCAGTTCACAGGAGAAGCAGCAAAGACAGGGGGGCAATGAGTCCATGGTCGGTTTTTTAGTTGAATGACAAATGATGCACCGTGATGATAGAGACAGAGAAACAGAGATAGAAAAACAGACATTGAGAGACAGAAAGAGAAAGTGCGAGCGGCTAAAAGATAGAAATTCCAATATCATTAAATGTAGCCGATCATAAAACCTTATTAATTCAGAAAGCACCATTCAAAATTTATGATGACTCAGTAGGAGGTGGGTTAACAATAAGTGTGCTCTGTTTACAAAGGAAAAGATTTTAAAATAAATCTATAGGTTCAAGAAGAATTCAGGGATAACAGTAATATATATGTAATTATAGAGGCTTGCAAAGAGTTTGTAAATATTATTTATTTTACTTTCACAATGGTAGAGGGCTGGAACTGTGGAGAAGTAAACTTGAAACAAGGATACTTACAACCAGCTGTTAACTCAGTGGAATTGATGAGAGGATGGTTCTCTAGTCACATATATACCTAGTACTTAGTATGGTGATGTAATGGTTCTCTAGTTCACACATGCATAGTATGCTGTAATGATGTAATCATACCAAGGTATTTAAAGGCTGGGAGGACTGGAAATGAGACATTCCATTTTTGACTATCCTCCTGGTGGCTCCCCTGCCTCCTGCACTCCTCCACTAAGATCAAGGCTGCTCCCGAGGGTCCTCCAGTAAGCTAGCCTGAATGACTTTGGTGGGGGGGGGGGGAGAAGCTACTATTATCCCCATTTCAAAGATGAGAAAACTGAGTCAGGTAGAGACTTTTTTAATGGCTTGTCTAAGATCACACAGCTAGTAAGAGTCTGAGATCAGCTTTGAACATAAATCAGACTCATCACTCCAAATTTACATGTGATCAAACAAGTTTAATTCTGAATCATTATGGCAAAGACCGAGTTAAATAATGGGAAAAAGTATAAATTATATAATATATTGAAGGGAAATGAAGTTTGAATGTTTGTCCATCATTTTTCTGAACAAAATGGTAATTTCTAACAGGTGAACAATCAAGATGTTAATTATAAACAAGTAGAACACTAATATAGCACACAGACCAGGCCACAGTTTTTTCTGGCTCTCAGAGGTATGGTCCTGGTCTTAGAATACAGAGAGGGAAGGCATGTTGAGGAGATCATTGAGTTGTCACTGTACTTTTCTATAGTGAAACTGGATTTCCATGCAATATATTCTACAATTTAAGTCTTCCCATTATTCAGCTCGGCCTTCACCATACTGATTCTGAATGAGACAGATCTGCTCACAGTTTTGTAAATTAGGTTTAGTTTAGTTTAAATGAGACTGCTTTGTTAGGGCACTAAAAGTGAATGGCTGTTCTTTCTGAAATTCCCTATGAAGAAGGATGCCAGTTTCATGTCTTTTTACACCAGCGGGAGCCGAGAATTAGGTCTGCCAGTCTGGGTCCCGTCCATCCAGTTTGCAAAGCAGTTGGATGAGTCCTTGATGTAGAAAGCTCCAAGCCAGTGGCAGGCTTTTGATCAGGCTCTCTGCTGAGAGACTCCTCTAGACAAAAGGGCTGAATCCAAAGAACTGTCTCCAGCCTTCATTAAAACCTCTGCCCTTTACTACCAGTTACACTAGGATTGCTTTTCCCTGCTCCTTTTGTCAGACACCATAGGTTAGCAGGCACTTACGTTATGATGGTAAAGCAAGGGACATGGCCACTAGGGACCCACAATACTAAGCATTTATCGAGTGCCTGAAAACTAATGGAGAATGCTAAGTGCCCAGGGGAGAAGAAAAGAAATCACACAATAAATAGATGTTTATTAAGCACCTACTATGTACCAATCACAAGTCGGTGTATGATTACAAAGAAAATCAAAACAACCCATGCTCACAAAGAGCTAACATTTTATCTGAACTTCCTGTGAAAGGGAATAGAGACATAATTCCTCCCCTCAAGCAGTTTTTAATCTAGAAGAAGGGTCAGATCTGGGCAATTTATAAGCAAGTACATGATGAGAGTGTGATATAATCCTCAAGATGTTTAATAAGCCACCATTCATTAATTATTCAATAAACTTTAATAGCTTTCTATGTGCAGTGTGGAGATGCACCATAGAAGGGTAGAGAGAGTGCCATTCTTGTCAGAAAAAGTTGCTTCAGATCCTGCCTTTGATGCCTACCTTCGGGGTAACAATGGTAAGTCACTGAACCCCACTGAGTCTCAAGCAACTGTGGAAGAAATTGCAATATCCATTGATGGAAAATCAATGAACAGGTGAGATAAAGTTACTGGGAAGGTCTATAACTCTGGGCTTTACCAGAGCTGTCTGTCTTTGGAGGATGTTCAATAAAGACAAAGATATAAATATAACAGAGTCTCAGTCCTAAAGAAACTTACAAGTTGAGTCCCTGATAAGGCTGCTCATTGTCAGTCAAATTGTCCTTTGGAATGAGGATCAAATAGACTTTCAGGAAGGCAAACACTGTGACCTGAGCCACAGATCCCCATGAAGTCCAAGAGAAGCATCTGTTCTAGGCTGTACTTTAAGTGGAATAGAAGCAAAGCTTGCTCCCTAAAAACAGTGAAGTATAATGAATGGAAGGGGGGTATATGATGGATGGCAATCCCACTCTGAGGTGAATATTTGTACTGTGGGGTTCTCACAAGGAAAGGGATTTGTAAACTACAATGTTGTTGTTCAATTAATTTTGTCAGAGTTTTTTGCTAGCCATCCTGAAGTGGCAACTCCTTTTACAGATGAGAAAATGAGGGTTAAATCACTTACTTGCCCAGCTAGTAAATGTCTGGGGCTGGATTTGAACGAAGGTTTCCCTGACTCAAAGTCCAGTGCTCTATGCACTGAGCCACCCAGCTACCTCTAATAAACCACAATGCCTGATGCTAATAAGAGTTGTTTTTATGCTTTCAGAAGGGCCTGAAACTGTCATGCAAATTTGTTAATAATCTATTCGTTCAAACAATATGCATTTATTTAACACTTACTAAGCACAATCTTATTTCTCACACAAACATATACATTACAGATGGATGAGAACAACACTAAATGATACTGAAATTCTAAGGAAAGAGATGGCTAAAGTCATCAAGAAAAACTCTCTATAAAGGAGGACGTGAATTAGGCCATCAGAGACTAGTTTTCTTTGGACTGAAAGAGATGAAAGGAAAGAACATTCCAAGAGAGAGAAACCATATTAGCAAAAACTATCGAGTTCTCTGAATAATGACGAGAGCAGATTGGCCAGAAGGTTGTGTGGTGATGAACAGCGGCAGCCAATGTTGGATAGGTAGGAGACGGCCGGATCACGTGAGACTTGAATGCCAGACTTGAAGTTTATACCTTTGGCAGTATAGCCTCCCACAACTCTATTCTCCCAGTGCAATGAAAAATAAGCCATGCCAAGACATGATAAGAATAATAAAGCCAATTATATCCTTTGACTTGTAATCTGGTTACCAAAATTATAGTCTTTGAACATTGGAATTTTTGTTTCCTAGGACAAATACTAGAGTGGTTCTGTGTATATAATACAAGACTTGGAGCCAAGAAGATCTGTTATTTGAAATCTGCCTTTTACTAAGAGTATGACTCTGGACAAGTCACTTAACCCCCTGTGACTCAGTTTCCTTACCTGTAAATTGAAGGTGATAAGAAGAGTACGTATTTCACAGCTATTAATAAGAGTTAACATAGGTAAAGTGCTTTACAAACTTTAAAATATTTATTGTTATTCTATCATAAACTGATAAAACATATGAAAGTGTAACAGGGAGAATACAGACTCCAGAACACCAGTTCAAGGTTGCTGCTGAGTGAGGGAAATAGGATAGATAGATAAGGAATGTGATCATCTCACCTCATTTAGTCTTGATAAATAGGAACTAAGTGCTTTGTTTGTAGAATTGCAAAGGCTGTTCCATATCCTATAAATATGGCATCAGCTAAAATCAAGGCCATGAAACAAAGTTCTGGTTGTCCAACTTAGTTATGTTTCTATAGAGAATGTATTCTATAAAGAAAAATCCTACCTGGATAAAGACATTCACAGCTACTTCAGCTATAATAACATAAAAATTGAAAATAATCTCTTATGTTCAGCAGTTAGGGAAGGGCTGAGAAAACTGTGGCATATCAGTGTAATGGTCTATTATTATGCTATTAAAAATAACAAATGTGATGAACAGAAGGAAATGTGGAAAGAATTGTAGGGAGTAATGCAATGCAATTACTCAGAAGCTATGTGGGTAGCAGTCCTGGATAAGGTGCTTAGAGCTAAAGATCAGGGTTCAAATTACTTCTAAGACACTAGCTAAGTGATATTTGGGCAGGTCACTTACCTTTAGCCTCAGGAAACTCCCTAAAATTTGACTAAATTATGGAAGGGTATTGATGACCATCCCAGAGCCTTAAAGCAAGCATTCATGAAACTCAGAGACAACAAAACAAGATGAATAATTTACATGCTTAGAATGAAGATAAAATTGTGATTTCTTTTCCATTTTGGTATTCCAAAGACTCAGCAAAGCACTCAGTGCATAGTAGGAATTTAATAAAGCTTGCTGAATAAACATAATTTTATATTTTTAATCTAAAAAGTTGAAAATTTTAAAAAATGGAAAAAATCAGAAGAAACAACAAATGGATATTTTATTAGTTTGTTAAACTATGGATAGCTATACATAAATATTTCAGAATATATGATTTTTTAGTTTTTTGTAGTTTACTTTTTTAGTGTATGAAGTTTATAATAATTTTTTGGTTTTCTTTTTTCAAGGCATATAAGAGATGGAAAGGCTACTGAATTCCCTCTTTATTTCAAATACGAGAGCTATTCATTAGACCTCATTTCCTTTTTATAATTATATTTAATTTTTTAATTAATACAACTATGTTTTGTCTTCCTTCTATCTTGTGAGAGAAAAAAATCTCTTCTAACAAATATGCATAATCAAGTAAAAGAAATTTCCACATTATGGTACCCCAAATTATGTTTCAATCTGTACTCTGGTGAGTTCATCATTTCTCTCCTTTTAAAGTAGCCATTCTCCAGGGCACTCTGACAAATAATAAATAAATTTAAAACTGCCAATAATTCAGACAACAACTCACTTAAAAGGACTACAGATTAGGTGGATTGTGGCATGTTGGCAGACGGCCTCCCCAGGAGGGGCCATCAACACCTTTGGCGAATTTCATCTCAGTTTTCCCTCATTAACAGAAGGAAGAACATCCAACAGGCCCATTCCCACAATTAGGGTAGAGTTGATTTGTAAACTCTCAGTTGGAGGGATTTTATGGAGGCTTTTTGGAGGGGAGGGAGCAGGATGATGAGAGGAGGTAGTCTCAACAGAAATCAAGGCAAAAAAACAATGGAGGCCCAATGAATGGAATCCAATGGAAGCCCAAATCCTTTAGATCCCGTGGTTTTGCATGCTGCTTTTTCTCAAATGAGATTTTGAGCGGCAAATCCTCGAATTACTGAACCCACCTGATTATTTGCCGCCATGGTATTTTTCGTTTCCTATCCTATCATTTATTTCTCCCAGCAGCAGGCTCCCCTATAGGAAAGGGATAATGGCTTCTAGATGTCCAGCTCTTGAAAGATATATCCCTTTAATTTCTCCAGTGCTCCCCCGCCCCACACCCCATTCCCTATTGCTCACCCCTCGCCCGCCCTTTGCTCCACGCTCACATGTGTTGAAACTCGTTGCTTCTGGAAATGAAGACGGCTCCGGTGTCAGCTGTAAAAGCTGTATCTCACTTCCTCAGACAAGTGGATATTTATTGACAGGGTGTGAGAGAGAGAAAGAGAAAGGAGAGAGACTGCCTGTCCTGGAGCCAGTAACCTTGGTGGAGATGCAATGTCACAAGCACCGAACCATCATTCTCACAGATGTACAGCATATTATTTAAAGGGAAACAAATATCGGCCACCGAATGTCACGGCAAGGACACATCTCCTGACTCTTAACTAAACTTAGCAGTGCTGGGGTTTAATATGGTACCTTTTTCATCCTCCCCTCAAATTCATCTTGCCGAGCCCGCTCTTGACACTACCAGCAAACAGTCAAGACTAAGATTTAGTGACGTCCGCTTCAAACAGATCTAGATTTATTGACGTTGGGGGGCTGGCTGGCTTTCTTGGGAGCTGCAGCACACAGGATTAATTTTAACAGCCCCTTAATGTTCCACAAGAGTCTGCAAGGACCCAGATGTCACGCCATACCATGATAGCGGAGGTGAGGTCAATTAGGTATTTTCTCTCGGAGCAGGTTTCCTGATGGGGAAGCAGGGGCTTTAATAAGACTTAGCCTGGCTAATTGGAGGCCTTCTGTTTTCAATACATGTTCAGGGCGCCCGCAAAGTTCCTGAGCTCACTGAAACACCCAGATGCCCTCCTGACTTCCTCTCTCCCCCAAAAAGCAAAAAATCACCCAAGATAATGATGAACCTTGATTGTTAAGGATTTTTTCTGATCCTACACACACTCACACACACACACACACACACTCACACACACACCATGTCTGGCTCAGTTTCTCCTTATTGTTTTAAAATCTCCTTAAGCTTCTCTCTCTAGATAGATACCTATCTCAGTATTAGGACCTAAAGAAAAGGTTAAGGAAGCTGACTACTCCTCCCTGCCCCCATTCTAAGGACCCAGTTATCTTGGAAAGACTCTCCCGTTCCCCAACAATATGCTTTGTCTGTTTTTCGCCTCCACCAGCACACAGAGCTGTGGCATTTAGGGCCAAAGGGTAATGGTACCCCCACCCCCCCAACCCATCCCAGCTGTCTCCTCACTGAACTCCCATCCCCAAGACCCAGCTTATTACAAAGAGCAAACATTCTCTGTATGCTTCCTACAGACACCAGGAGAAGAAGGGCAGGAGAGGAGGGGTAAGAAGCTAAGCAGGTTTGAAAAAGCAGAAATAAAATCTGTCGATCTCTTCCCTAACTGACACAAGAGCAAATTTTCAGGGCTCTGTTAAAAGATTAATTGCTAAATGAAAAAGAGCTGTTCAATGTAAATTTAAAAGTCCAAAAACACCCAAGAGGCATAACTATAATTATTGCTGAGGGAAGCTGTTTAAGACTAAAAATACATTTCCATTAACAATCAAAATTAGTTTTCATTGCTTTTTTTTGAGCTTTCAGTGAATAACCTTTGATGGTAGTACATGATAATGATTCATTAGAAAAAGTGAATTTGTATTTCAGAAAGTTGGGGGGAGAGATTAGCCTAGAAATCCTTCCAATGGAGAAGTCAAATGTCAGGGAGGAGGGACCTCTTTGAAGATGAGTCATCCTTGATTCCTATGCAAATGACTTCAGGCAGCAGGTGGGGTTTCCCTGGGTCCAAAATACAATTCCCACCTGCATCTCCCCAAACAGAAGCACCTGGAGACTCTGATAATCTGGAGCAACCTATTTGTTGTCTTGGATGGCAAGCAGTATAGGGGCAGAGGAAAGGGAAAATGGAGAGTTAAATACCCCAGGATCTATCTGAAGTGATGACTACCATCTGGGATGGACCTGAAATGAGTTTAAAAACACATCCACTTCAATATGGACAGAAGAAGTAATCAAAGAATCATGCATTCATAGAGTTAGAGGTAGCCTTTTAAAGTCCAGCTTCTCACTTTGCACATGAGGAAACTGAGGCACCAAGAGATGAAGTGCTTTGTCCAGATTTACACACTAGTAAATGTCTAAGGCAGCATTTGAACCCAGATCATCCTGATTCCACAGGGAGAGCTCAGTCTATTAATATGGAGTCAAAGTTGGGCAGCAGAAGTAGGGTCAAGGCTTGGGGAAAGCTTATAATACTAGGGACATTTTGTTTTATAGTTGGCAGGGAGGGAGTCGGGGTTTTTCCTGTGAGTGTGAGTGTGTGTATACGTGCATGTGTGTGAGTGGGTGCATGTGTGTGTGAGTGTATGCTTTTATAATGAAGTAAATTGTCCTGAAAGGTTCTGGAAATTATGTGCTGATATCTAATTTATGTGCCTGTCATAGGAAAGTGTGATATAATACACAATACTAAACTTAATTATGAAGAGTGACCTAGAAATCTTGATTAAAAATCATTGGTTCGGTTAAGGAGCCACCAAGGCAATGATGAATACTTATACACACTTATGTATGGGGAGAGGAAAAAAAGAGAGAGAGAGAAAGAGAGAGAGAGACAGAGACAGAGACAAAGAGACAGAGATCTGTTATGCTAGGTGAATTATTCCTTGCAAATCAAAATATAGATTATAAATAGATATAAATTATTTTCTAAGAATCATTTTCAAATTAGAAAATATGACTTGTAAAAGCAGAATTTACATTCCAATGGCAATAAACGTGGTTTTCATTAAAGACTGTGGTTAAGGCACAGCTTTGGGCCCAGTCTTTCTTTGAGGAGGATTGCCAAGGGCACTAGATAGATTTAAATATTACAAGTCAAAGACACCATGCAGGTAAACTTGAAGGCAGGAAGGCAAGAGCCATGTTACTTCTCCTAGACTATCCCACATTATCTCAGTTTCCCCTTCTTTAAAAGAGGTAAAAATTTAAACTTGCCCATAATAATATTGTAGTGTTTAGCTATTCACATAGTATAATACATAGTTGTTAGTATGTTGTCTCCCACATTAGTAGGTGAGCTCCATGAGGGCCCAGTCCTTAGCAATAATACCTAGTATACAACAGGCATTTAATAAATGCTTATTGACTTAATTCTATAAAGCATTTTGCATATCTTAAGGAAGTAAATAAATGTCAGTTTCTACCACTATTATATTGAAATGTTTTAGAATCATTTTTTTCATATTAGTGTGAAAGAGCTAGTTTGCATTATGATCCCTACTTCTATGTGAGAATATGGAGTTGAAGAGAAGTGGGCTGCTTCAGGTTACTAGTCAGGGATGGACAGATCTTGGATAATTAAGTATTCCTGCCTATCCCAAATGGGATGATGTTCAATCATTCTGGTACTTCTTGTGAAAAGGCAGCAAACATAATCTACCAGTTTTCTCATCTATAAAATGGGAATAATAATAGCATCTACCTTCCATGGTCATTATAAAAATAAAATCAGATAACATTTGAAAAGATTTTAACAGTCTTAAAGCAGTATGCAAATTCCAGCTATTGTCATTTCTATGTCTGAGTAGCATGATGGGCCACAAGAATACAAGGACAGAAGAGAGATCTCTTTCCTAAGTTAAGTAACTCCCACCGCTAAAAGAAAAATCATCATTTTATGACTTAGAAAGTCATCCTCCTAGGTGAAACAAAATCAAAAAGAAAGAGTCCCTGCCCTCAAAAAGTCACTAAGGGGGATGGAGTTTACAATATGTATATGGATCAACAAACTAATTGTTATTTAGGGAGGAGCCAGCACTAAGTTGGAGTGAGTGAGGAGGAAATCCCACCAAGTCAGCCCTTCCTTGGATTGCCCTATGATTTTATTAAGGCTTCTAGGTCTGATATCCCATTATTCTACTTGCCTTTTCTTTGAAGAGGAGTTTCTACTTATAAACAAAGGCCTTCTGTATCCCCCCACCCTCACCCCATTTAGTGTTAATAACAGATAGGCAAATTTCCTATTAACAAAACTGGAAAGAGCTAAAATTCCCTCTTTGGGGTGGGATGGGGGGTGGAAGAAAGAGAAGTTGGTGGCTCTCAAATATAGATGCAGTCTATATATTTTGTTTCAGAGAAAGAGCTTATATTTATATGTGGAAACAGATTAAATAAATCATCATTACAACAGTAAACATGTAAATTCCGATCAATAACTACTTGCCTTCCCCTCCCCCCCTCACTAACAGCTGCAATAAAGCTTTAAATGTAAAGCTGAGCACAACCAGCTATAAAAGTATGTAAAATAAATGAGGATAACATAATGAGGGAATCCAACATTCATCTCATAAATATAACATAACGACCACAACTAAAATGTCAGAGAATCTAATAAATCAATATGGTAGGACAGAACTATCTTTATGTTCAGAATACATAAAAAATATATTTACATGCAGGGCTCTCTCTCTCTCTCTCTCTCTCTCTCTCTCTCTCTCTCTCTCTCTCTCTCTCTCTCTCTCTCTCTCTCTCTCTTTTGGCCAGAGAGCCAAACAAAAAAATTATAAGAAACTTAACTCATTGTTCACCTAAGTGAGTGAATGGTAATCAACCACAGAGCTCAAGTGGGGTTACTCTCCCCCTCCTTCTCCCATCATTTTTGGCAGCAGATATCACTACCACTTTCCATCTGATGGGCAAGGATTGGACACAGTTACTATGCAAATGCTACTGGAAAGGGAAACAACCAGAAAAATAACCCGAGGGTACTTGGGAAAGCTGTAGCTACTAAGGCCAAGAGTTGAAAACACTTTGGAAGAAAGAGATTTCTGAAACTTCAATGTCTCTCTGTCTCTATCTCTCTCTGTCTCTCTCTGTTTCTCTGTATCTCTCCCTTCTTCCCTCCTCTCCCTCTCCCTTTTCTCTCTCCTTCCTCTTTCTCCTTGTCTCTCTCTCTCTCTCTCTCTCTCTCTCTCTCTCTCTCTCTCTCTCTCTCTCTCTCTCTCTCTCTCTCTCTCTCTCTCTCTCTCTTCTCTCTTTTATTAGCACCAACAGGACCCTAGGAGGTTTAGTTATTTCCCCATTAATGCACTAGCGATTGATGTGGATAAATCCCATAAATACTAATGAGGGTGACATGAGTAAATCTCCCCTGAATTAATGAGAGGAGAGACTCCTAGACTGACCAACATGTCGCCTAATGACTTTAAATGATGGATTTATAAATTCTTCCAGAAGGGCCGCAAGCTCCCTTGTGTACACTGTCTACAAAAATCAACAATCAAACGTAGCTACCTCCTCCCCAAGGATTCCTGAGCTCTGTGGTTCACCCTAATGCAAAGGAAACCAAATCTTTGCCTAGGCCCTTCTCAAAGAGTAGAAACAGGGTTCTGAGAATGGCCTGAGGCCCTGGAAGGGGTAAACTGATGGGAGGAGAAAGTAATTTAATGGAGATTAAAATTTTCACCTATTTACAATAATTCATCCCATCCAACCATATTCTCATCCCCAGGGAGGCTGTACTTGTGGAATAAGAATCCATGGAGAGGTATGATGGAATTGGGAAGAATGAGTTCAAATCCCCACTCAGACACTTGCTAGCTAAGTGACTCTGGGCAAGTCACTTAACACTTACTTTGTCTCAATTTTTTCACCTGTAAAATGAGCTGGGAAAGGAAGCCCTAAACCACTCCTGTATTCTTTGCCAAGAAAACCTTAAATAGGGTCACAAAGAGTCTGACCAACTAAAATCATAGCTATCATTAGAGCATTTAAAGTCCTTTTCAACTAGACTTCTGCATTACACTGAGAGCTTTTAGGGAAGGACTGTTTCTTTTTAGTATCAATATTTAGTACCTTATCTAGTACACAGTAGGTATTTTATAAATGCTTGTTGTCCCAACTACCTTCCCAGCTCTAACATCCATTACTTCCCTTACATGCTATGGCCCAGTTCAACTCAACTTGTGGTTATTTCTCATAATGGTATTTCATTCTGCCCCCTCCACCCATGCACTGGCCATCAGTCACTCCTGCAAATTCCTTCAGGATTTTGCCTATGTAACAACTTCTGTGTGAAGCTTATCCTGATCCCAGAAATTTACCTCCTATTTCCTATTTTTTTCCATTTTTAAAATATATATTTATATTTTATTTATGTTATTATATTGTGTTTACTTTATGTTTATATTTGGATAGCATGTATTTCTAAGTAATTTGCTTATATAATTTTTGTATTTATATAATATTTATGTACTTATATTATTTATATTATATATATATATTTATGTATATGTTGTCTCCATAAGTAGACAGCAATCACTTAAGGACAAGGGCTGCTTTGGTCTTTCTTTGTATCCACAACAAGAAGCACAGGGCCTGGCAAGTAGTAGGCCCTTAATATAGATATTTGGCTAAGTGACAGATGTGGCTTCTGTCTCCTGGGAATAGCCTCTGGTATGTTACTAGGAGTACAGGATGACTTTTTTTTTTTGAGGTGTCTCACTCCATTACCTTGGTTTGGGTTTCTTTGTATTCTTCTATATTTGGCCAGCACTTTTGATTCTCTAAAGGAAGTGGGGTATTTCCCCTTACTAGACAAGATCCATTCTGAGAATAGCAAAGCCCTGGATTATGGTCTAAGGGTATACCCACAATCTTCTCCTGGGGGCAGGGCAACTCAACCACATGGCATGCACTCTGAGTGCACTGAAAGGGGAGGCCTCCCTCTAGGGAGCTCCCTCAGGAGGGGGAAATAGAGAAATATTATTTCTCCTTGAGACTGAACTGCTGAGCGTATTGGGGCCAAGACCACCCAAAGGACCCTATTCCAGCAGTTGTCAGCAAAAGCTCTTCTCTCTGTGTGCCGTATCCAGTTTTAGGACCAACTTAGGTTGTCTGTATGCTCTTGAGAGCATACAACTATTAGGAAATTCTGTTGGTCTATATTGGTGCTGGGAGTGTGAGGGCAGAGAATGAGATGGAATGGGGAGAGGGACTTAGAGGTCCTTAGAAGGTAGAAATGAGTTACCAGAGTGCTCCAGGCCAGATCACACTTAAATTCCAGGACACAGTCTGCAAAGCTACTTGAGATCCCACCTTCACAGCAGATGGACATATAATTGGAGAGTTTAGCTGAGATGGACATTAAAGAACTGGGATTTCAAGGTCCTTGGGTTCCATGCCATACACCCACATTACAGCAGACTTACCTTATGAAATGATATAATGGTATCATTTCATTATACTAGTGTGATCTCTTCAGGATCCCTTCCGATTTGGGGGAAAGCTAGTGTGTAAACCTGAATATCCCCATCTGTTTACATTCATCAATAATAATAACTAGAATTCATGCAGTGCTTTTAAGGGTTGCAAAGAGCCTGACAAACATCCTCTCTCTGGATCCTCCCAGCAGCCCATGAGGTTGGTGCATTTACATTTGCAGATGAAGAAACTGAGACTGAGGGAAATTGTGACTCTGCCAGGCTCACAGAGTTAGTAAGTGTCTGAGAGGTCATCTGAACCAAGACATTCCTTACTCCAAGTCTGGCACTCTCAGAATGTCCCTCACTGGCTTTCAAGAGAAGGAAAGAAAACAGGACAGTTTTAAATGGCATAATAGGAGGAGAGCTTCCTGATTCCATGTCCACTATCTTAGCTACCATGGGATATGGACTCTACCACTTACTAACCTCACATAATTCAGACATACATGTAGCACTCTATGGAAATATACACACATAATGCACAGAACACACATATCCACATGTATCTGCATACAGACACACATGCAGGCACATGTATCCTAATATGTATGCACACATGCTCCCATATGCACATTATAAATTATGTGTAAATTTGATAACTACATGAGTATGTCTATATACATACATGCACACCCCTCTACAACTGTTCCTGCTTTTTGTCTGTTAGCAGTGCACTCTGATGGAAAGGTCTGGAAGCAGAGAAGCTGGGTCTGAATCCCATCTCCACCATCACAAGCTATGGTACTTTAGTGAGCCACAAAACTCTCCAGATTTCTATTTCTGCAGCTACAAAGTACTATCCAAGGACCGCCTTAGATCTAGATTTCAGGATCTTCCTAAGGAAAGGGCTGAATTACTCAATTTTGAAGTTTTTATTTGCTGAACAGGCACCAATATTGACATTGGACCAGCAGAGTGCATGTATGGTAGATACACTGCATGGGTGGTAGAGTAGGAGAATCAGGCCCAAACCCCCCCAGCCCCCTTTGGTCCACAGGAAGCCGGGCTTGAGGATGCTCCATTTGTGTTGTAGGGCCCGCCTTCCCTCGTGGGGCTGACTCCCAAGCTTGTCCCTCTGTGGAAGGGGAGCCCTACTTGGCAGGTCGTCCCCCACCAACCAGCCTGCAGAACCATCTCTGCCCTGCCCCTGCATGACTTGGTTTAATGGATAAAGGGGTCGGGGATGTTAAGAAAAAGCAGGCACAATGAGCTCCGGCAGCTGCACCACACAGGGCTCCGGGGGATTAAGCACCAAGCCAGAGTCATTTCAGAGAGCGGAACCCTTGGACCACTGGAACTCGGTAACCTTTTTCTAAAGTTTTTGAGCCATCTGGGCTGGAAGCCCTAAGGAGAATAAATCCTCCTCTTCTCCCTCTAATTAAAAACGGGGAAGGGAACCGTAATCTCCACAAAGCTGTGCAAGTTCCTTAAAGAACTTTAGGCCCCCGTTGGGCCAGTTTAAATGGGAGTTGGGAATGCATTCAGGCAAAGCCGATAAGGAGGGGGGAAGCGTATTAACAGGTACAGTAAAAACCTGCTAATCTTATTACACTGAAAGTTATTTTCTTAACAGGCTTATGGTCCCTTTGACTGGTGTTTGGTTACCTACTGTACATGCTATCAGCCAGCCAGGGTGTCAATGGGGGCTTGGGTGTTTGGGTGCATCACTACTGGAGAGTTGTGTTTTGTTTTACATTGTTTAGTCTGAAAACACATTTCTGAGTATGTCAACTAACCTCCTGCTCATTTTACCACAAAGAAGAAAACAGAAGAAGGTGATTCAGCTAGGGGACTGCTAAATCCTTTACTTATTTTAATGGAGAGGAAATGAAACTTTTATCTGTTTCATTTTGACTTTATTTTTGTCACAGTATGCAAAGGTAAAGGTTTGCTTGTTGTTGTTTTTTTTTTTCCCAAAGTATGAGGAATAAAGAGAAAATGGAAACAAATTATACCCAGAATCTTGAAAGCTGATAATAACAAACAAACAACAGCTCCCCATTTATCTGATGTTCTAAGAATTGCAGGAAAACAATATTCAGTACCTCATCTGATCTTCTGAACAATCTTGAGAAGCAGATACTAATATTGTTCTCATTTTACAAGGGGGAAACTGAGGCTCAGAGATGTTCAATGACTTGTAATCATGTGTCTACAAAACAATTTGAACCCATACCTTCAAGGTTAGTAATATACACCATTGTCTTTCAAAAAAAGGAGAGAAATCCTAGGGAATAAGCAATGGCTTATAGGAAGGTGCCATGTGTGTGTTGGAACACTGAGGGGGAAAGGCCATTGGAGAGAAGGATTGAAGATATGAGAGAATTAAAAAAGACTTATGGGAGCAAGGTCTCCAAAGATTTAGGGGATGAGGGGAGGTAGGAGCCTGGTATAGCACCAGGTCACAATGCTTCCACTAACCTATAAGAAACCAACCACCCTCTGGGGACCTCAGATTCACCTTCCATCAAATAATCACTACCTTACTTAGTTCATGATGCCATTATACATTAATGGGCCATGGTGCTGAAAAGACATTAGATAGCACCTAGTCAAAGCCCTTCATTTCACAGATGAGGAAACTAAGGCTCACAGAATTAAACTAACTTGTCCGAGATCATAAGGTTATTATTTGCTGTTTTTATTCAGTCATTTGAGTCATATCTGACTCTTCATGACTCCATTTGAGGTTTTCTTGGCAGAGATACCAATTACCCACAAGCCTTAGATACATTGATTTCCATGTGGCTCTAATTCACCTGGAGGTAGATGAAAATTACATTTGAAGTATTATCTACTGGGAACCCAGGAAACCTCTTTATGTCATTTCCTGCCTGCTGTCACCCATTTTCATACCCTTTTGTGGTATTTTTTAATATTTTATTTTTCTAAATGCACACAAAGATAGAATGGCCCAAAAACAGTGCAAGAGGGCCTTCAAAATAAAGGGTTCTACATTAGCCAATGAAAAGTGTAGATATTAATCACTAAAACAGGAGGATGCCTACTGACCTGATCAAGCTAAGAAGGGATGTTTGTTAAAAGTTCAGGATTGGCAAACTGCCAGTCTGGCAATGCACCTGGTCCAACAAAGGCCCACAGAATTATGGCAATGTTGACATTACCAGCTTCAAAGAGAAAACTTATATGACTACTTTGGGCAGAAAATGTCATCTGCATCCAGAAAAAGAACTATAGAGAATGAATGTAAATCAACATATGCTATGTTCACTTCTTTGTTCTGTTTTCTTTCTCTTCCATGGTTTTTCCCTTTTGTTCTGATTTTTCTCTCCCAACATGATTCATAAAACGATTAAAACAAATATTTTTTAAAAGGAAAAAAAGCACGTCACTAGCAAGAGGATGCTTCTACATTCTGGATGCTGAGGAACAGGTTGTATCCTTTCACTGATCAGGGTCAATAATATATTCTTGAATACGGACATGTTATGCAGACACCCCCTAAAGATGAAACCTGATACAAAGATCCATTTCCATGGCTTGGCTGGTTTTCACAGAGGTATAAAAGAGAGGTGAGGAGAGAAGAAGAAAGTGGAGGATCCAGAATGTGCCTGTGAAGTCATATAATCATACAGTAAAGAATAATGGGAAAATTTTGTTGATGTTGTTTTAAACTGTGGCTGCTTACAACCAAGGAAAGAATTTTCATTTTCCAAGCTCAGGATTTACATTTTATGGTACTGGCCACTAGAGGAATCTGACAGACCTATACCAGATGGTAAGGAAGTTTAAAAAAAAAAAAAAAAAAAGAAAATGTCTTTTTTTTCCTTTCTAAATGGCTGAAAGTTATTTTCTTCCTAATGTAATTTTCCCCTGACCTTTGAGACCCCTGTTCATATGCCTTTAACTCTAATTCAATACCTTCTCATGGGTCTTTCAAGTTCTAGGATCCCTCCTTCATCACTGGCCACTGGCTACCATTCTGTCTTCTCAGCCCCCAAACACTGATGTTAATCCCACTCCCTTCAAAATAAATCTACCTTGCAAAGAACAGCCAACAAAGTAGGGGTCCATCAACTAAGAATAACTAAATGAACTATTATACATGAATGAAATGAAATATGACTGCTATAAGGCACAATGAATATAAGGAAATCAGAGTAACATGGGAAGACTTTTTTAGACTGACTAAAGAGTAAAGTAAGCAGGACCAAGAAAATTATATATACACAACAATTCAACAATGTAAACAAGAAAGGATAAAGCAAAACTATGCTGGATGCAATTATATTAGCACCTGAAAAGAAATGCAAAAAAAAAAAAAAATACAGCTTCCTTTAACTGGAGAGATGGGAGACAGGAATATTGCATTCTGTGAGACATGGTAGAGTATTCATTGATTTGACTGAAATCTAATTTTTTCTCTTTTTAAAAAATCTTTGGATAAGGGAGAAGAGGGCATATTGGGAAATAAATGCCACATAAAAACAGAAGTCATCCATAGTTAATTTTTAAGCAAAAACCACTGGAAGCAGTGTCAAAGTAATTTAGTTTCCCAATCAAACCAAGGAAGTTCTGCAGAACTCTGTCACTGAGGGAAAAACTATTTTCTTTCCTATTTATTGTCAATCTTTAGCTCAGAGCTAAAGACAAAGTAGGCCAGCTCAAATTAAAAAACAAAAAAAAAATAAGGATTATGTATTATTTTCTATGAAATCTGCCTCTTTCCCTATAAATGTTTGCAAAAGATACTCCTAAATTAACACAATTTTCCACCCACCTCTTGCAAAATTATGTATCATTTACCCTGGATGAATGCAAATGATGATGATTCCACAGATGAATACACAAAGTCAAGAGTTTTACTTCCCCATCTTTTCTGGGTTTAGAATCAGTCTTTCCCTCTGACTTTTGCTGGAACCAGTAGGAGTGAATCATTTGGGTTTCTTAGATCTGCCTCATCCTAGAGCTTCCCCCTTCCTCAAGAGACAACAAAGAGGCAAAAGATTTCTTCCCAATTCATTCCAGTTTCTATCACTCCCAGAGCAGACAGACTTTCATATCTGATCCAAAGGCTAGTCTTTAAGTGTAGCTAGTCAATGCTGGAGTAAGGTTGGATTTAGTGCCAATTCCATCTGCTCCCCAAATCTGCCACCTTCATTAACCTGTGCCATGGGGCACCTTTTGATTTTTCTGAAGCCATACTATAGAGGTGGATTACTTAAGAAACAATTAGGTGCGTACACAAAGCAATTTGCAGGCAGCCATACTCCTTCAGCTTTCTAAGTGAAGTGCCTTTCAAGGCTGATTTATAACACTGTCGTCTTCAGAAGGCAAAATAATTAATAGGAGCATGGACTTCTAATTTCAGTGACTTCCAGAGAGAGTGGATTTCATTTGATTTATGATGGCCGGTGACTTTGCATTTTATCAGTTCATTCACTCATTATTTATGCTGATGACCAATTTCAATGGGTCGCTATCATCTAACTCGGTACTAATCAAAGAGAATTAGGGTTCACTGCATTATTTAGAAGTCACTAATTTATCTTCTGAACAAGTAGCTAAAAGAGTTTGGGGCCTTCCAGAGAGAAAGCTGAACAGCTGGCTGAAGCCAGAGAATTTGGTCAGTATTATAAATGATTGTTGGGGAGGGGAGCAGGATGACCGGAAGGAAAGGAGGAGAGGGAGGGAGGAAGGAAGAGGAAGAAAAGGAATGAAGAGAAGGAAAGGAAGGGAAGAAAAATAAGGGAGAGGAGAAGAGGACAGAAAAGAAGAAGGGAGGGAAAAGGAAGGGGAAGCTCTACCAAATAAAGAGGGTATATAAAGAAAAACTTTGTGAGGCAATCATTACACCTGACATTCTGTCCAGAAAATCAGAGAACTGGTATCTTCCAATCAGAGTAATTGAGAACGGTCATTTTAATTAAATGAATAATTACTGCATGCTTCCTATGTAAAGAGTCTTTTAGAGAAAAGGGAAATAAATATAGCTAGTACCTGACCTCAGAGAGTTTACAATTTAGTAAGGTAAAAAAAGGAGCCAAATGGTTTTAGACTCACACATTCTGTCACCATTCAGCAATCCAAAGGAATGCTTTGACACCAAAATAACCAGAGGTGCTACTGTCTAATTTCCAAGTCATTTCAATATGTTCAACATGAGGAAATGGCTCACATTTAGACTGGAGAAAACAACCCTCTGGGCAAGAAATAATACCCAATTATATTCAATCATGAACAACCACCTCCACCCAAATTATCCTTTTCTAGGCAGGGTAAAAAAAAAATTGATTGGCTCTGTTTTCATGGGAAAGAATTCAACTCATGGGTACTTTACCCTTTACTGGACTAAGTCATGTCATTTTTCAATATCATTGCTCAAGATGTTCTCTGAGCTCAGATTCTTTTACTAGCAAGGAACATGTATAAAACCAGTTATGTTATTTAAGATGAAAGAGAAAAATACTAAATATTTAATCACTTGTTGCATTTGTATCTTTTTAAATTAGTGAAGAAATAAGAAAAAATTTCAGGTCAAAACTTTATTTAACTGGCTAAGTGAATTTGTCCCTTTAAGATCCTAAATCTTGAGGTCAGAGCAAAAGTCACATCTCTTCACTGGAGAGTGCCTTCTTCATTAAGCAATTTCAACAAGCCTATTAGGGCTGTGCTTTTAAAGATTTTTCTCAAGAAAGCAAAAATCTTGCAAATATTAAAGATGCTTAAAGTAGAAATGTTGCTTTAAAATTCTACTAATCTTTTTCTAACAGAAATACAGATTATGAATGACTGGAGGAAAAAAAAAACAACTCCTATAACTGCTCAATAAAACAGGAGGAGGACTAGGAAAGCAAAGTGTTGTATACCCTGTACAATCACTGTCGGTTTTTTTTTTGGTTTTGGTTTTGGTTTTTTGTCTATTCTTCTTTGTTATAAGAGAGAGTTCAGTGAAGGAAGAGTATAGCTAGAACTGACTGATGTCAAAGTAAAAGGCACTAATAAAACTTAATTTAAAAAGAAATATATTGATCTATCTCACTACCCAGATGGGATGCCTTGTTCCACTTTGGCTTTCCAAAGTATTTAACTCCAGAGTTTTGCAATACTCATACAATAATTATGGTTATACTGAACAGATTAAGCAGGCATGCTGATTTATTTTTACAGGAGTTTCCTACATATAAACACACGGTGTTTATCATATTAATGATCTGAAATAAAGTCTGAAACTTTAGTATTCAATTCTGCCCCGTATCACAATTTACATTCCACTACTATTAACACAAGGTTCAACAAATAGCACAAACTCATCTCCAAACTGTTCTCCAGTGATTCCCTCCAAACTGTCTCATGCCCTATCAAACCTTACCACCTAACTGAAACCAAAGGGTGTGACCACACCAAAATGGACACTGACTTATGTTTCTGATACTTCCTACCCTAGCAAATAGATTTCTGTTCTTTTGTTTAAGAGAAGCATTCAGTACCTTCTGACCATTAATCAGCAATAATTCCTTCTATACAGGTGGAGGGAGGAAGAAAGGAAGAAGGGAGAAAGAGAGGAATGAAGGAAGAAGGGAGGGAGAAAAGAAGGGAGGGAGAGAAGAAAGAAGGAAGGAAGGAAGGAAGGAAGGAAGGAAGGAAGGAAGGAAGGAAGGAAGGAAGGAAGGAAGGAAGGAAGGAAGGAAGGAAGGAAGGAAGGAAGGAAGGAAGGAAGGAAGGAAGGAAGGAAGGAAGGAAGGAAGGAAGGAAGGAAGGAAGGAAGGAAGGAAAGAAGGAAGGAAGGGAGGGAGGGAGGGAGGGAGGAAGGAAGGAAGGAAGGAAGGAAGGAAGGAAGGAAGGGAGGGAGGGAGGGAGGGAGAGAGGGAAGGAAGGAAGGAAGGAAGGAAGGAAGGAAGGAAGGAAGGAAGGAAGGAAGGAAGGAAGGAAGGAAGGAAGGAAGGAAGGAAGGAAGGAAGGAAGGAAGGAAGGAAGGGAGGAAGGAAGGGAGGGAGGGAGGGAGGAAGGAAGGAAGGAAGGAAAGAAGAAAGGAAGGAAAGAAGGAGGGAAAGAAGGAAGGAAGGAAAGAAGAAAGGAGGGAAAGAAGAAAGGAGGGAAAGAAGGAAGGAAGGAAGGAGGGAAAGAAGGAAGGAAGGAAGGAGGGAAGGAAAGAAGGAAGGAAAAGAGGGAGGGAGAAAAAGGGCTACATGGGATTTTAAATGGGAGAGAATTTCAGGTAGAATTAGATTCTTCTCCTTTCACTTTTCCTCACCAATGAGCATTTAAAGTCTGAATACACTGGCTAATTAGAGAAGCATTAGGATAACAACTCTAATGGGCAAATTTTTAATTTGTTTGGGACTTCTTGAAGATTTATGACCCTAATTCTCTTTTTTGACTTTCTGAAGTAAATGGGCAGATACATGTGAAAGCTGAGGGAGGGAAAAAAGAGAGGGAGAATTTCTGGTGCATGATTGCCCATCATTGGGCTGAGCAAATGAGCCAGAGCAAGCATATTAATAGGCCTATTTAATAAATAGTGGCCTTGGAGAAGAAGTTTCTATGTGACAAAAGAGAGACTTGGGGCTGAAATCTTAATCTATGAAGCAATGAGCACTCACTCCAGATCTCCAAGGGAGTACCCAAGCCCCCAGTGATTCATCCATGCAACAACATAATAATCCCAGGAAGTTTAAGGGCCCCCCTTAGGTGAAGAAAAGCCAAAAAAGCTGATCATTCTTCAAGACCTCCTACTGCTGCCTTCCCTATCTGCCCTAGTCTGTAGCAATTGCTTCCTTTTTGAAAGTCTGTAACAATCTTGTAGTCATTTGGTTTTTGTGTACTTTCCTTTGGGATCATATAGATTTATAGTTAAGAAGGATCTCACAGTCACTCTAGTCTTGTTTCTCATTTTACAAATCAGGAAACTGAAGATAGAGAAGCTTAATAATTTGTCCTTACACAATGTGGCAAGGAGGGAATTGATCTGTAGTTTCATCCACGTAAGGAATTCTCCCTAAATTGCTTTCAAGCTGCCAATCTGCATCAATGGACAGAGTTTCCATATTGGAAGTCCCCTCCCTTGATGAAAGGTCTCTACCAATCTCCTCTCCACCCCCCAACAGAGAGAACCCAGTAGGTTTAACTAGGAAGCTGCTCTGAAACTCAGAGTCTGTGGGTTTCCTACAATCTAGAAAAATTACTTGCCCCGGGTCACACTGACAATATTTATCAGAGGTGCAAAACATCCAACTAATTCTCCATTACACCTCTCAGTGACATCAGATGTTGGAGCCAGCTCAGTTGGATCTATTATTATCATTGTACCTTGGAAATGGGCAAATGCTACAAATCAAAGTTTGATTTATTGTTTTTCACAAAAGTGATGTAGAAAATGTTGATAACATTAATCCCTAATTTCTTCTACCTCAACACATGAGATACTTTGAAAATGATGCAAAGGCAGATGACATTCTGATATTTCTTATACTCTGACATTCACAGCTAAGACTTAAGGAACCTGAAGAAGTAAAAGCATAAAATCTAAAAATTCTAAAAGACTCATCACCTAGAACTCTTGTCAAGAAAACAAAACAAAACAAAACAAAATAGCTCATCACCACTCTTACAATGGTTTGACTCATTGATTGTTTCATGAGACCACTGGCCTTGGGGTGTTACCTGGCAACAGGGCCCACCAAAAGGAAACTCCATTCTACCATCTCTACCATTATGAAGTGTCCAACTTAGAGTTGGGAGTGGGCATGAGACCGAATGTCAGGAAAGGAAGCAAGATATGGAAGGGTGGGTGAAATGCTGGTCTCAGCTCTGGCGTGTCATGACAGCCTCCTAGAAGCTAAAGAGTGGGAGTTTTTGAAACGAATGCCAGTTAAATGATCCATTCAGTTATACTTGATATGTCTGGTATAATATAGCTTGTTCCAGATGTCAAATAATATTGCCAAACCATGCTCGCTAATGGGAAAACCATTGTTGCTGATAAGCTAAGTGTTGTTGAATTTGTGCAACAGTCACCCATCTGCAAACAAAATATTGCATTAAAAAAAACCCTGCAGCTCATAATTTAAGCTGACAAAAGGAACACATTAAAAAAATTTATAAAAAAATTTTTCCCAAAATAATATTTCACATTTATGCATTTAAGTTATATTCAATTTTATACAAAAATTATAGTAATTGTCCTTCACCTGATGTGAATGTTATAATTATACTTTCAGCGTTACCAAGCTTTCACACCCAGCCATAAAGAAAGCCCGGTGCATCTGGAACCAATCCAGGAAAGAAGCAAATAGATTTTCAAAATTTGACGTGACCCCTTTAAACATACGAAGCTCTAAAACTTCCATTGTTCATAAAATTCATAAAGGGCTGCATATGCACATCCCAACTCCCCTCTTTTCCATTCATATATATGAAAATGCAATTTACTAGATGTCAAATGAAAAATGCAGTTTTCAAATGCATGACAACAGGTGCTAGTTAACTGATCAGGCGCCATTTGTTACCTAGTCTCTTACTCTCATTTGCAGCCATGATAAATTGCATTTTAGGAGAGTGGTGCGATCTAAGGGGTCTTGACATGTTTTTTATTGATTTGCATAGCCTATATGCATGTATTCCTGTTTGTAGGCAAATAGTGCCACAAGTAAATTCAAGTCGCCCAAGCCTGTGTTTCAAGAAAATTGCAGTCATCACGGGGGAGGCAAGATGGAGTGAGTCTGGGCAAGAGAGACATATCCACCCCGCTGGAATCTCAGAACCTCTATTAAGATTTATAGGCTGTAGGATTCTTTTGGGCTTCAACATTATTCTTAGTAAACCCTTTCTGTCTTCTGTTGTTTATAAAAACTGGCAGCTTTAGCAAAGACAGAAGCTTAAGTTGTAGGGAGCACAATTTAACATAATAGTTGCAGCCTGTCCTCCAAATAGCCTGATGCTGATTTTGCAAAAGGGAAAGAGAGAAAAGGGAGAGGGAAGCCACACAAAAACCACCAACCGTAGGCTGTTCCCCTGACATGGATGGATACGGCTGTCACTACAGAAAGCATTGGAGCAATTTGATTACATTTCTAATGTCAAAATTTACTAACTTTTTAGACTTCTAGGTTCCATATCTCATCGGGTTTTTCATTTTGTTATCTCAGCACCATCAGGCCCATCACAGAGAGTAATGTACCAATTAGACCAAGGGAGTCACTCACTCAGAGGGGATTTCCCCCCCCCCAACCCACAAGGGTTTCCTCTCCCTTTCCCCCTGCTGCCATGACTACTTACAGGCCTTTCCCATCTCTTCAAGTCTCCCTATCACCAACTCTTTAACCTCCAGAACTATAATTTTCTTCAATAACTTATGCCCAGGCAATATCTTTTTTCCTAGATGGTCTTTATTTTTTCAAAAGTATTTTATTTTTTCCAAATACATGCATAAATAATATTCAACATTCAGCTTTGTGAAGCTTTGTGTTTCAAATTTTTCTCCCCCTCTCTCTTATCTTCCCCCTTCACCAAGACAGTATGTGTAATTCTTTTAAATATATTTCCTTATTTTTCAGGTTGGACAAGAAAAATCAGATCAAAAGGGAAAACACCATGAGAAAAAAAAAGCAATAACAACAACAAAAAGGTGAAAATACTATGCTTTGATCCACACTCAGTCTTCATAGTTCTTTTGGTATGTGGATGCCATTTTCTATCCCAAGTCTGTTGGAATTGCCCTGAATCACCACACTGTTGAAAAGAGCCAAGTCCATCACATTGATCATCACATGATCTTGATGTTACTGTGTACAATTTTCTCTTAGTTCTGCTCACTTCATTCCTCACATACTCTAAATAATAATTATGGCCATAACCTTAATCATAGCAATAGATATCCCTTACAGCATACTTTAAAGACTACAAAATGCCTCACATATATTATTATTATTATCTTATTTGATTCTCACAATAACTCCATAAATGAGGCAGGTGCTATTTTTATCCCTATTTTCCAAATTTGGAAACTAATGCTGATACATGTTGAGTGACTTGATCAGGATCATATAGATACCAAGTAAATCAGGATTTGAACTCAGGTTTTCTGGACTCCAAATCTAGTTCTCTACTATAGTACACTATCTTCCAATAATAGTTAAAGGCCTCCTGACAGTAATTTCATGATAGTTATTCTTTTCTCATTCTGAACTGTTTTATTTGTTATTTTTCGTTAATAGTGATGTGAAACATAGACAAGAAAAAATAATGACAAACTGGTACACTAATACATTGTTGGTGGAGTTGTGAAATGATCCAACCATTGTGGAGAGTAATCTGGAACTGTACCCAAAGGGATATAAAACTGTGCATACCCTTTGATCCAGCAGTGCCATTACTAGAAATCATAAAGGAGGAGAAAAGATCCACGAGTACAAAAATGTTTATTGCAGATCCTTTTATGGTAGCAAAGAATTGAAAAATGAGTAGATGCTCTTCAATTAGGGAATTCCTGAACAAGTTGTAGTACATGAAGGTAATGGAATATTCTTGTTCTAAAAAAATTATGAACAAGCTGAGTTTAGAAAGGCCTGGAAAGATTTACATGAACTGATGCCGAGCAAAACAAGCAGAATACATTGCACCCAGCAAGAATGTGCGATGATCAACTATAAAAGACTTGATTCTTCTGAGTAGTTTAGTGATCCAAAGCAATCCTAATAGATTTTGGACAGAAAATGCTGTCTGCATCCAGAAAAAAAGAACTAAGGAGACTGAATGCAAATCAACACATACTATATTCACTGCATTCTTCTGTTTGTTTTTTTATTAATATTTCTTCCATGGTTTTTCCTTTTCCCTGATTTTCCTCTCCTAATATGATTCATAAAGCAATGTGTATTAAAAGTAAATTAATAAAAGAAAAAAAATACTGATGTGAGGTGGTTTGTTCTAGTAAGATCATCCCTGGAGTCATAGATTTCCACTTCAACTTGGTTTTTGTCCAATCCAGATGGAGGATATGCAGTCACAGCCTCTCATTTTTCTAGACTTCAAGTTACAGATGAGTTACCCATCTGCATAAGTGGAAGGAGTTTCCACCCTGAGAACCTATCCTCTTAATCAATTAATCAATATGTCAATCAACAAAAAATTATTAGGTATCTACTAGGCAATCACATTCTATCTCCCCAGTTAACCAATAAACTTAAGCAACCAGTACATAATATGCACTTTGCTACTTTTTTTTTTGATAAAAAGATAAATGTTAAATAGACTCTGCCCTCAAGCAACTTACAATCTATTGAAGGAGACATTTCAATTCAATTCAATAAACATTTATTAAAGGCCTTGTCTTTCAGTCTTTGTATTTCAGTCATATCCGACCCCATTTGTACTTTTCTTGGCAAAGTTATTAGAGTGGTTTGCTATTTCCTTCTCCAGCTCACTTTACAAATGGGGAACTTAGCCTCAGCTAAGGACACACATCTAAAAAGTATCTGAAGGATGAAGAAATTAAAGTCATTTCTAATCATATGAAAAAATGCTCTAATTCACTACTGATCAGGGAAATGCAAATTAAGACAACATTGAGGTACCACTTCACCACTCTCAGATTGGCTAAGATGACAGGAAAAAATAATGATAAATGTTGGAAGAGATGTAGGAAAATGGGGATGTTCATACATTGTTGGTAGAGTTATGAACTGATCCAACCATTCTGGAAAGAAATTTGGAACTATGGCCAAAAGGCTATCAAACTGTGTATACCCTTTGATCCAGCAGTGTCTCTACTGGGCTTATATCCCAAAGAGATCATAAAGGAAAGAAAGGGACTCACATGTGCAAAAATGCTTGCAGCAGCTCTTTTTGTAGTGGCAAGAAACTGGAAACTCAGTGGATGCTCATTAGTTGAGGAATGGCTGAAAAAATTATGGTAGATGAATGTAATGGAGAGACTGATTTGAACTTATGCTAAGTGAAGTAAGCAGAATGAAGAGAACATTATACATAGCAATGACAAGATTATGTGATGATCAACTATGGTAGACTTGGCTCTTTTCAACAGAGAGTTGATTCAGGGCAATTCCAATAGCCTTGTGATGGAGAGAGCCATCTGCATCCAGAGAGAGGACTATGGGGACTAAGCATGGAGCATAGTATTTTCACCTTTTTTGTTGTTGTTGTTTGCTTACTTGATTTTTTTCTTTCTCATTTTTTCCTCTTTTGATCTGATTTTTATTGTTTAGCATTATAAATATGGAAATATGTTCATAAGAATTGCACCTATTTACTTTTTTTTTAATTACTTGCTGTCTGTGGAAGGGGGAGGTGAGAAGGGATAGAGAAAAAATTGGAATACAAGGTTTTGCAAGGGTGAACATTGAAAACTACTTTTGCATGTGTTTTGAAAAATAAAAGGTTATTATAAAAAAAGAAAAGTATCCGAGGCTGGATTTGAACTCAAATCTTTTGGACTTCAGAATTCTATCCAGTGTTGTCAATAAACTGCCTGTGTGCAGAGCACTGAGATACAAAAGAAAAACAAAAACAAATATACCTAGTTCTAAAAGATCTTGCCACTGTATTTGGGATCCCATACAAAGGCAACTTTTCATAGCAAAAATTGTTTTGGATTATCTCTGTATGGGCCCATATTTCCACACTTGTAATAAGAGTATCATTATTTCTTCTGTCTCCTGTCCATCTCCCATACTTATAAATGTCCTGACTCCAGAATCTACACACACTTACACACACTGAGATCCATACAAGAAGATGTGGCTAAATTTTATGTGGTGGGTACATAACAGTCAATGTGCAGCCATCAGTCTGAGATCTTCCCTAATGATAACTGATTTGGAAATATGGATAGGTCCCTGTGCAAATCCCCAAAGACCTACTCCTCAATTTAGCCAGAAACCCTCAAAGAGCAGTGTTTTGACTGCATCATTCAACCAAAAATAAATACTCTTTCCAAAATTACAAATAATCCCTCATTTGTCAAATCTAATGTCTTTTTCTTAATTCTGAACTTTTCAGTCTCTTTATAGGATTTGGCAATGCTGAATACCTTTCCTCTCCTAGATGCTCTCTTTTCTCCAGGTTTGGCAATATTTCTCAGATCTCCTCCTACCTGTCTTATTATTATTTCTCATTCTCCTTTGAGGACCTTCATCTATGTCAAAATCAATAACAGTGGCTGTCTTCCAAAGCTCTCTTCTGGACTCATTTCTTTTTTTGCTCTATACCATCTTATTTGGTGCATCCATCAGCTCTCCTTGGTTTAATTATTTATGCAGATGTCCCATAGACATGTCAAATTCAATAGTGTTAGGAAAATAAACTCATTTTTCTCTTCAAAACTCTCCTTTCTTCAGGACTTCCCTAATAGCATCAAGGGTACAACTCTCTTCTCCATCATCCAAACTTACATCCTCATTGTCATCATCAATTTCCCCCACCACCTTAGACCACATATCCAACCCACTGCCAAAACTTGTCATTTCTGCTTTCACATTATTTTTGGTATCCCTTTCTCTCCACTCACATGGCTACTGCTCTACTTCCTCATCACCTCTCACCTAGATTACTTCAATAGTTTTATGATTCACTTCCTTGCATCCAGTCTCTCCCCATTCCAATTCATCTCCCACTGCCAAAGTAAAGTTCTTAAATTACAAGTCTGACCATTTCATCTCCCCATACATACACACACTTGCACTCAATAAATTTCAGTGGCTCCCTATTATCCCTAGGATCAAATATAAAGTCCCCTGGCATTTAAAGATTATTACAATCTGGCTCCTTCCTGCCTTTCCAGTCTATTCCTTTCATGTACTTTATGATCCAGCTACACTTGCCTCTTTGCTCACATCTGACTCTTCCTCTCTCATCTTCAAGCACCCCCAAGCACTGTTTTTCAAGACTTGAATGCTCTATCCCAGAACCTCAGCCTCTTAGTTTCCTAGACTTAGCTCATTCCCAATTCCCCTCCAAGATAAGTATTTTCTCTTAAATATATCTTTTATATACCTAGTTTTTTTTAATTTTTTAATGCTATCTTTCCAATTGGTCCGTGAGTTTCTTGAAGGTAAGGACTGAGTGCTGGGCATCTAGTTAATGCTTAATAAATGCTTACTGGCTGACTAATCATATCTAATATTTATATAGTGCTTTAAGATGTCACAGAGGTATTGTACATATAGATAGATAGACAGACAGACAGATAGATGAGAATAATACAAAGAAATGTATTTATCTGTGTAGTGAAGGGAAGGTCAAGAGTAATCCACATTGTAAAGATTGATGATCTCACTAAAAGTGGCAAGGAAAGCCATATGATGAGGGTGGCTCCTATATGATTCCATAAACTCAATCTTAAGGGATAAAAAACCAGAAATTTTCACCTCATCTAGTTTTTGTTGTTGTTTGTTCATTTGTTTTTGGGAGGTTATGAGAAATAATATGAATTATTTCTAAAATATTTCACATTTCTAAGGATCGTATGTCATAAGCTACCTTTCTCTCTGTCCAAAACATCTGACTTTCTAGCTTGTGCTCTTTTTCTCAAATCCTCCCTACATGGAACCTACATTGCTGGAAATTTTTTATGTCTAATGGTTGTCTAAGTGGATTAAAGGAGGGAATTCTCATGCCATTTCCAGGCAGGTTATCCAATCAGAAAAGACAATTAGAGATTCCATCCATCTCTATAAAGCTTCTAGGTGTCAATTAGATGGCTGGATATAGTCTCTTTTGTAGGAGGGACAGAAGCACAGCATTTCCACACTAACCCAGGAAGGGGCAGAAGAATATGACTTAAGCACCTAAGTGTTTCTGCAAGCCTGCTTTGTTTCTCTCAACTACAGCCTGAAGGGCTACAAAGTATGTACAAGTATCCTTTACTTATTTCCTACCAACTTACTCTGTGGTGAAGTTTTTTAATCGACTCCTAAAGCTAAAATTGAGTGTGCATACAGAAGATTCTAACAAATGAAATATCTCTTTCTTCCCTGCTGTCTTCTGAATTACAAAAAAAGAAAAAAAATCTGGGAACTCCAAGCCAAGGGGAAGTGGAAGTAATAGCATCAGGCGTGACTTTGTCTCCCTCTCAAACTGCCATGTGGCCATGAACCCACTTGATTGCTGTTTTTTTCAACTCTGTGTTTTTCACTCCTGATCATAAGTTTTGAAGGTGAAATTAAACATGTTAGAAACTTCAAAAAGCCATAAAAGGCACAAGGGGACAAGCAAAAGTAGTCCACAGCAGCGTCTACTTAAAGCCACAAAAGCTGAACTCAGAGAAGAGCCAGCCCTGAAGAATGAATGACTTGTTTAATGAAGTCCCATAATGAATTAGCCCAGGACCTTTAATCAGAGAAGTAACTTGTCTGAGCTGTGCCATAACCAGATGTAAATTTAGTGGAAGGAATATTTTATAACAATAAACACTTGACATTTGAATCCATCCAACCCAAGGGTTGAGGAGGAAATGCAGAGCAAATAATCTCTTTTAAAATATAATTGATTTCAACTAGTCATTTGAAATTGGAGAGATGGTAACCGGTCAACTGATATTGAGAGAAACATAGTAGATGGGAGTTCATCAGTGGGAATGATAGAAAAAATATATAAACTTACTCTGGGGATCCAAGTTGCCAGTGAGAGTGGGGAGAATGAGCTCACAAGTTGTGCTACACTTATAAAGTCATCCAATTATTATAAACTCATCTTTATAGTGAAAGGCAAACTAATATAGCCATATCAATCCTACTGTGGGAGGGCATCTTTGACTAGACTACACTTGGAGAAGAATGCTTTCTGTATTTGGTTAAGTGCAAAAGCAATCAACGATCATGGCAGGGTTAATTGAGGATAAAAGACAAACATTTAGCAATCACAAACCTGAGGCCGGGCAAGAGGGAATATACTGGGTCTTTTTGTGTCTTTTTACTAAGGGCAGTTGTGCAGCACACCCTCTTTGAGGGAGAATACACCTGGGGTTTGGAGAGAGGTAAGGATGGAGAATGAGCAAAAAGGAAGGAAGAAGGGAACTATTTTGCATATGTGATATCCCATTACCGCCATCAAGGAAAGCTGATTTTTCTATGCACCCCGACATTCTTATATGCCCTTACTTCCACAGAAAAAAAGGCTCCTGTTCAGCAGAATTACAGCACATGCACTTTGTTTGTGCTTATTAAATAAAAAGAAAGGATCACCTTCAACTATATTAATGATGGACTGGTGGATGAAGGATGCCCGCAAAAATTCACAACATCTGTTTGCTCCACTCTCTTCTCAGCATGCTGCTCCTATTTCTCATGCTTAATGATGCTCAGCCACTCTGCAAGTTTTACGAACAAATGTGTGTTTAGCCACATTCATCATTCTGAATGAGCGTTCTTGATGAAACCTCCACTGGCCTGTTTCGCTCTTTCTGCTACACTTTAACAAATGACAACTGCTCCCCGTATTTTTCATTTGTTAAAAATAAAAAGCTAAGTGAAGGATAGATCTAGGAGGATTCCCCCCTTTCCCTCTGATTTCTCCAGAAACTTTTGTGGGAGAAACAGAACTAAATGATTTCTCTCTCATACCTATCTACTGGATACCATGTTGTTGAAAGCATATGGGTTGCTCCACTCATTTTGACTATACCCCAGGTACCACAAAGAAGCAGTTTCACCCTAACATTCTGTGTTGTACAATACAAGATGAGAGCTCCCAAATTTATAAGATTATATGGATATCTTTTTGTGAATATTTAAGATTTTGTTATTTTACCAGTTTATGGGGTACTCCCAATTTGGAAAAATTCCTCCACTTAAGGCAAAATACAAATAGAGAGTTGAAGAAGTATGACATTTTAGAATTGGAAGGGACTTCTTTAGTCATTTAATACAACCCATACCTCCCTTCCCCCTACAGAAGGAGGAGAAGGAGGAGAAGGAAGAAGAAAAGGAGGAGGAAGAAGAGGAGAAGGAAGAGGATAAGAAGAATCCCTTTTGCAACATACCAAAAAAGGAGGTCATCCATTCTTTGCTTAAAAACCAATAAATAGAAACCCATCATCACCAGACAACTTATTCTACTTTTAGATAAGTAGGCAGTTCAGTAGATAAAGCACTGGGTATGGAGTCAGGAAGATCTGAATCCAAATTCAGGCTCAGACACTTTTGGTGAGACTCCTGGCAAGTCACTTTATGACTGTTTACCTTGATCCACTAGAAAAGAAAATGACAAACCTTCAAGTATCTTTTCTGAGAAAACCTCATGAATATTATTGGTGTGCCATGGTCCCTGGACACAAGTGAATGACTGAATAATTGTTGGAAATTTTTTGCTTTATATTGAGTCCATTATTTTGTAGAAAAGATATAGGGAGCATCTAAGGCACAGAGATCTAAATAATAGGACTGATAGAAAACTGGCCTTGGAATCAGAAATTCAATTAAACAAGTATTTATTAAGCACATATGTGCCAGGTGTTGATTACAGATGTCCTGTACTTAAATCAATTAAAATGACAGCTATTTCCCATAAACCCCATGAAGTTGCTCTATTATTTAAATTTGCACTATTTTAAGTTATAATTATATGAAAAATATGTTATTGATTTCAGCCCAATGGAAATATTCACTGAAAATGCAAACAATGTGATTACTTCATAGGTCTCATTAATTGCACTAACCAGGACTTTCTTGTACTCCTGATGACTTGTCTAAAAGGGAAATACATATGCTAATACAAATTTAGGAACCTTGTCTATAGCAAAAAACTTGATTTTTCTGTTCCAGAAAAACCTCAACACAGCACATGAATAACCTATTCATACACTCTTTCTGAGCATGGATGCCAGGGTAAGCAGACAGAAATAAAAGAGTTCAAAATGGCAAAAATATTATAATATTTTAAAGAAATAATCTTTCTGAATTTATTTTCAAGTGATCATTTGTTATACTGCTCATTTAATTAGGGGCAAGAAAAGCAAAAATAAATGATATTTCCTCTTTATTAAATATTCAGAGTCATTGGAAATCAGTTTAAATTATATTTCACAAGATAATACATTTTTCTCCATATTTGCAAAGCTGAATATTGTATTAGTATTTGAATTGCATTTGACTCAGCATGCATTGCAAAGCACTTTACAAATGAAATAATCATATTATATATTCAAGAAAGCCATTTTATTGTATCACCATTTTAACCAGAATGATACCATTCTGTTTTTCTGCCTGCTTCCAGGATCCCCCAAATTGCAGTTAATATTATAAACCTTTGAAAAGTTGGTGATTTCATTTACCAAATTAAGTTGCTTTTATTCTTCTTAAAAAAAAACCTTCAACCATTGTGGTTTCTCTCTCCCCAGCTTTATTTACTACAATTTAATATATTCTGGGTAACCTGAAAAATAATCTTCAACAGAAGTGAGAAGAGGAAAGAAAACTTTCCAGACATATTACTTTTCAGAGCAACGTAAACTAGATCCTAGCAGACATTATTTGGCAATGATGAGTCAGACTCAAAGAATCCCAACTAGAAAGTCACTGTCATCACCAAAAGCATCAACAAAGTCTCTTCTTATTTAAAACACTGTGATAAATTGTTAGGCTTCAATCTTCCACATGAATCAAGGTGTAAGTCAAATCTCACCACTTCATCCTTCACTATGCTAACCTTCATAGATAGAATTCTTCTTTAAAATCTTAACTACACATATAGTCTGTACCACATAATTTATTATTAACGCTCATGGGCTTTTGCAAGGAAGGCCCTATGAAGTGCCAGCTAAGCTCTAACTCAACAACAATAGTTAACAGTAAAAATTTAAGTGGGTAGAAGTGAAAAAGAGGGATACATTATGAGGACAGGAAGGTTTCAGGTAAAGGGGAGGAGAAAGTTGATCAAAATAGAACAATGAAGGAAATGAGGAAGAAGGTCCAGAGTTAGGCAGTTCTTTGTATTCCTTATTATGACAACTCCAATAGCTTCCACACTCATTCGACCAGAGGGATAGGAGCAATCCAAGTAAAGGAAGCTTTCATTAAGTACTTCTTATGTATCAGGAACTGGATATACAAATTAACTTCTTTCTATGTCCTCACAACTTCCAGTAGGTCAAGAACTTAGCACTGGGTATACAAATACAAAGTAAAAACAATTTCTATCCTCAAGGAACTTACATCCTATTGAGAGAAATAATACATATAAGAGTGTGATGATCAAAATGACACATCCTTTCCAGAAGCAATGTCAGGGTTGCTTTAATTATGGCTCAGGAATTAGAAAGGAAGTACTGGGGGATAGATATGGCAACATGGAATATGGTAAAGAAAAGCATGGCTGGAGTAAATGGAGTAGACACCTAAGGCACTATTATCAGCTAAAACAATTAGGTACAAAAGAGGAAGTTGCTGGCAAAAAAAGTTGTCTAGGTTTGGTCTAAGGCTTTATTTTTAGGAAAGGATCATGGCAGTTGATGAGTAAATGGCTAGAGAATAACAAGAACCTTATTCTTATTTGACCCCTAAAAAGAGGTTGAATACATATGTGTAGGAACACAAGTACATGCAGATACATATGTGTATATATATATAAATATATATATTATATACATGCATATATATATATAATATTTGGTAAACTAATAGAGCAAACTAAACAGAGATACACATAGGGATAGGTAAGGGGAAGAGGAAGACTTTAAAAGAGAAGGTAGAACAAGGAAGTGAATAGTCATAAGTAAAATAAACATCAACATCCTAAAGAAGAATTTAATAGAATGAAAAAATTTGAGCCACTGATCAGGATCTTAGTGAAGAGAATAGTAGGAATGGAATGGAAGCTATAATTTAAATTAAATTAGAATTCATTAACACCGATCATATTACTTCTCTTAAAAATATTTTTTTTCTTTGTAGAGAGAAGAAAAATCATCAGAGGATATTATATTGGAAAATATACAATTAATGATCAAAAACATTCATATGAATGGGATGATTTCACACCAAAAAAAAAAAAAAAACAGAAAAAAATAAAGTAGAAAGGATAGAAAACAAAATCCAATAATATTTTTATATGAAATACACTGAAACTAAAGCCTCACACTGAGTTACAATGAGGAACTAAAGCAGAATTTATTATATTTGAGGTATCTTCAGAAAAGCAAAAGAGGAAGGGTAGCAATTTACCAGACAAAGCAAGAGTAAAAATGGACTTGGTTAAAAGTGATTAAATAGGAAAACTGTATTATGCTTAAAAGCATCATGGACAATGAAATATTAAAACAATATGTACTATATGTCATTACACCTAAATATTTGAAGAAAAAGGTAATTTAATTTGGAGGGATAAATATAACAATAAATTATAATATATTTATATTATATTACATATTACATATGTTATATATTATATAATATATTATGCTATATAAATACTTATAATATAATTATAATATACTCCCTACCAAACCAGACAAATCCAAAGGAAATATGAACAAGAGAAAAGTACTAGAAGAGTGGTTTGATAAGTAAGAAGATATGATCTATCAATGGAGATTAATGAATGAGAATACAAAAAAAAAAATATATATATATATATACACACACACACACACATATATATATACTACATACCGAGAGAATGTGTGTCTCTGTGTGTATAGTGTCTTGTTTTTTATGTCAACTTTACAGAATTTGACCATGTGTGAGGACATGAAAACCTCAGTATAGGAAACTAGAAATATTAAATATATTCTTTATTGAGAGCAATGCCATAAAACTTATAGTCAATAACAGACCTTTTAAAAAAGGATTCAAGTAAAAGTGTGCTTAAGTAACTTAAAGAAATGGTGAGTCAAAGAACAAATCATAAAAATACTAGATAATATTATCAAAAATCAACAATAATAACATAGAAACCAAAACCTTAAGAATGTATCCAAAGCAGTCTTTATATAAATATTTATATATTCAAACACTTCCATAAATAAAAGAGATAAATGAACTGGAATGAAATCTTAAAAATTAGAAAAGTGAAAAAAATTTAAATCTTCCAAAAAGAAATTTAAAATGCAAAGACAAGGTTGACAGGAGATGAAAGGGAGAGGGAGGAGAATCAAATGAATTGAAAAATAAATCTAGAAATTTAAAGGGAAGGAGGAAACCTAAAGTAAAATGAACACAATTAACAAGCCTAGTCTGTCTTTTAAAGTAAAATAAAGAAAATTTGACAAAAATTATGAAAAAATAAATTATTAGAAACTACTTGCCCAGTTATGTATCATCAAAATTAGGAAATGAAATAGATAAATATTTATAAGAAAATTTAATTATAGCATCTCATGAAAAAAAAATGAGCAAGCCAAAAATGAATACCTAAAGGAAAAAGAGGCCAATTGGATTCGCAAAAGAATTTTATCAAATATTAAAAGGAAAATTAATTCCCAGATGACAAAAAATTAAAAAGAAATGATCTTACTAAATTCCTTCTATGAAACAAATAGTTTTGATATTTAAACCAGGGAGGGACAAAGAAGAAAAAATAATAATAGGTCAATAACTATAATGAATATTGAGGTGAAATGTGACTAAATTGTTAAAAAATATATATATACTATTTAATTGATTTAATTCTCCTGTGCCATACTAATCAAGCTACCAAGTAGTCATTTCTTATATCTAGAAAAATAATAACAAGTTCATCTAGATAATTAAAAGATCAAAATTCTTCCATGAAATAATGGAAAAAAGAGGGAAGGAAAGGGGTTTAGTAGTAGAAGATTACAACTATGATAGAGAGAAGTAATCATTAAAACTACATGAAATTTATGAAATTTATGAAAATTATGAAATGTAGGGAATTCCAATGAACTGGGTAATAGTAGAACAAAGTGTAATTTATGATTGCAATTGGAACCATTGTGCTATAAGAAATGACAAGCAGGATGATTAAAAAAAAAACCTGGAAAAACTACCATAAACTGATGCAAAGTGAAGTGAACAGAACTAGGAGAACATTGTACATAGTAATAGCAACATTGTACAGTGACTGACTGTGAATGGCTTGGTTATTCTCAGCAATACAATGATCTGAGACAATTCCAAAAGATGCATGTTAGAAAATGCTATTCAGCTCCACAGAAAGAACTGATGGAGTCTGAATGCAGATCAAAACAATCTATTTTTTACTTTCTATATTTTTTGAGTATATATATTTTTGGGAGAAGGGCAGGTTGCCTATGCCTTTACAATATGAAGAATATGAAAATATGTTTTACATGATCACACATATATAATCTATATCATATTGCTCTCTATCTCAGAGGGGGAAAGGTAAGGGAAAATTTGAAATTCAAAAATTTTTAAAGTGAATATTAAAAATAGTCTGCACATATAATTAGGGAGAAAATAAAATATTATTTAAAAAGAAGCCTGGCTTACCAAAATAACTAAACATTTGAGGCATCCAGCCAGGGCAAAGATTCCAACCAATTGCCTTTAGTTGGGGAAAGAATCCCTTCTTCTGAGAACTGAGGATAAACAAACACCACAGGAGTTAACCACAGCTGTCCGTTTTTTTTCATGACAAGGTCAAATAGTTCGAGAGAGAAGAGCTAAAAAGCAAAGATATCCTGACACCACTCAAATTATTGTTACCATTTACCTTTTCCAAGAGTAAACTTAGCTGTGTAGCATAGGGCCTGCTATAAGGAAGATGTGCCTAATCCAATCCAATTAATCCCAATTCAGACATTCACTTGCAAGTGTGACCCCAGCATCATTTAACTCACAAGTCATTTAACCTCTTTATGCTTCAATTTTTGAGCTATAAAATGGAGTTAATAACAATGCTTACTTTACCTTGTGATTGTGAGAAATAAAAATAACACATATGAAACACCCCATTACTGAAGGCATCCATGCAGACATCAAGGTCAGAGACTTTATAAAGAAACTTTCTATATTAGGTATGAATTAGTCTAAATAGCTTCTAAAGTCCTCTCCAATCCCAAGACTATATGGTTTCCCAAAGCAATGTAATGGAAGAAGACTTGGACAATTCTGGAGGGATCTGATGATGAATAAGTAAAATAACACTGCTTTTTTTCTACAATATTTGGCTATAGCACTAGAGGCCACTAATTGCTTCTGGTTTTTAAAGAAAATGACTTCAATTTAGGAAAGGAGGAAGGAAGAAAAAGACTTTGGAACTCAAATTTTTTTAAAAAGCATGCTAAAAAGTATTAACATATGAATGAGAAAAAATAAACTAAAAAATTAAATTTAAAAGATGAACTCTATTTGTACTTTATTTTGTTCCTACAAATGATATCCCAAGGTTGTCTCTAACACTGTTTCAGTGGTTCCATATCTCACTTACCTGGCTGAGTCAGTGAAATACAAGAAATACCTCTCTCAAAGACCTACAATTAAAAAAAGAGAGATTCAAGAGGATACCTCTCAAGCGGAATAGCATTCATAAGAACTCAAAGATGAAAAATTCCTATCAGCCTTAATGTAGGAGAATTTACTTTGGGATGTAAAAATAACATGTCTTGCAGTATTTCTTCACTTTATTTGCTCTTCTCTTTGGATATTACTACCATGGATGAAGTGCCAGAAGAGGAGAGAAGGTCATATCTACAAAACTTGTATGTCCTCACAGAAACACAAAAAGATATCATCTTTATTCCTCAGCCTGTCCCGCCTTCCCTCCACCAAATAGGCCTAACAACTTTCCAGCCCACAAAAGCAAACTCTGGTTTGGAAGTTACCAAGTTCCATCTCTAAGGAAACTCTCAATAACTTCCAAATGGCTTTAGTATCATATTCGTGTGGTTATAACAAAAGGTTTTTAAATGTTATGAAACAATTTGTAATAAAAGGAGTCTCAGAGCTGCTAATGTTTTTTTCCCCTCTTACATTTTTGATGGAGACCATTCAATTTTAAGCCAAGAATAGGTTCCTAAAGAAAATTAGGAGGATTAGGGTTGGTGAAAATGTTGCTTTTCCATCTACCAAAGACTATCCTTAGGAAACAGTAATATTAATAATTCTTAAGCATTACTTCAGAAGTAATTACTTATGGCTTTCCTGCACCCAAAGATTTCTTTGTCAGGAATGTTGAGATAGTTTTAGCTCTTCCTAATGACTGAAACATTTACAGGGAGTATAGGCTTTTCAGAAAGCAAAGGCATGAAATATGAATGATGTCTGAAAGGCTTGAAGGGAAATTTCCAAAGAAAGAGGGCAGGTTGCTGATGAAGAGTGGTGTTTGACAAATCAATCCCAAACATGTGTTTGAAAAGCCATAATTGAAAACTGGTTTGAGGAAGATACAGGCATAAATTCCCGTGTTCCACAAAAAGAACCCATCACAAGCAAGGCCAGCTAGATGACTGTAGTTCTAGGAAAGACCAAACCCTCCAAAGAATTACAGCCAATCCTGGAATCCTGGATGGCTCTGTTGCAGAATGTTACGACAGCTGGAATACCAAAGATCACCATCTTTCAGACCTCATCCTAAGCCACAGCATGATAAACAAACTCAATAAAATTACGAATTGGCAAACTGTTTGTAACAAATGTTATTTCCTGGATAACAAGATGGATAACTTACATTTTGCAACATATGCAAGGAATTATTGAAAACAGATGTAAATGTGCTCAAATTCGAGTCTTTCTTTGGCAAAAATTTGCATGCATTGTTTCTACATTTAATGTCACAAGAGTACTCCTAGGACACTGCAGACCCCAATATTGCACAATATCAAATAGGGTGCTCTTATAGGAAGATATTTCTCCTAGCTTCCTATATTTCATCAACCCCGATGTTGGCCATTTATTCTAAGATTCTCCAGTAACACACCACATAAACACACACACACACACACACACACACACATACACACACACAATCTGAAACCTGAAAGAAAATGCCAAAGGCAAGATGGACCCTAAAGGGAAACACAGAATTAATAAAAGATATCTGCTCATAATCCCACTTGGTATTATTGTGTAAGAGGTGCCCCACTCTTGTTCTGACACACTGAAATTTCCAGCAGACTTACTTGCCCGCATGTATATTACTTTCTTCAGACATAATTGCATAGACTTTCTAGCTGAAAACATGTGGCAGCTTCCTTGCCTTCTAGAGCTTCATAAACACGAATCTATAATAGTAATGAAAAGAGCTTCACAAGCTTTCCACAGAAGCATCCAGTGTACAATCATCCCATCTTGGAAATGGGGGCCCAGAGAGGTATTTTCCATTGAAAAGTAATTTACATTTTTCAGCTACAAATACATCTTTTCTTTGGAGGAGACTCATCTGTACAACAGATTTGTATCTGAAAATAGAAGGCAGGATTTATGCAGAAATGATCTCATGGGATCATCACAGAAACACAAAAAGTAATTTTCAGCCAAAATTATACTGTGCATTCACAAAGAGGTTTTAAATATATGACCACTAAACATATAAATTATACAAATGAAATACAATTAATGCAACCCCAAACATCCATGGTAATCTTTAGCTGAAGGGGTTTTGGTCACGTAATCTAACATCAGAAGAAATACTCTGGTAATTTTTAAATTATAGTAATGTCAAAACCCATATATTTCACACTATTAAGAATTTCTTTTGCTCAGTAGCCAAACCGAGTCCCAATCCCTCAAGTTTATTTATGTAAAGTCTTAATTCATTGGACAATAATGCTAATTCTTGAAAATCTCCAATCCATTAATCCATCCAAATCTAACTTATTATTATTGCCTTTGTCAGGGAGGAGTAAGGCAGAGAGTTGTGTAAATAAAATGAATTACATATTTTTAGAGAAACTATAATGACTTAGATTTTAAGAAAAATATGAAAAAAGACCCAAAATAAGAACACTCCCATAAGATCAAGAAGGAGACTGAGAATTTCCTTTCCAACACAGAATGTGTGTATTTCCAGGATTCATTTTAATTTAACTGACACTTATTAGTACCTACTATGTGCCAGGCACTCTTCTAGGTGCTGGAGAAACAAAGATAAAAATGAAATAATCCCTGTTCTCAAGTAGTTTACATCTTAACATATTGGTAATGTCCAATCCAACATAATTTAATCCAACAGGTTTTTACTAATGATCTACTATGAGAAATCTATAGATTTACAGAGAAAATTATGACCTTTCCTGTTCCAATCTAGTCAGATCCCAAATAGTGCAAATAATGACTCTTGTAAAGTGCATATATGTATTTCAATTCACATTATTTGAAGTTATAATTGTGTAAAATAAGGTCTTGATTTCAGTCAATATAGAAATATGCAGGAAAATACAGTTTAAATTTGAGTAATACAACCACTTCACAGGAGCCTTTGTTCCCATTAATGGGGACCTAGTTGCCTACTAACCTCATGGTATCCAGTTCAACCAATCTAACATAAACTTATTAACTTTTTACTATATCTACTCCATTATAATCTTTATTGCATATATAAAGAATGCCAAGCTATTATAAAGGGAGTAAAGATTACTTTTAATTGCCCCAGAAATTTTTTTTTTTACTTTTTAAGCTCAAGTATGTTAGAATATATATTTATATCTATATTGAGAGAGAGAGAAGAGAGAGAAGAGAGAGAGGAGAGAGAAGAGAGAAGAGAGAGAGAGAGAGAAAGAGAGAGAGAGAGAGAGAGAGAGAGAGAGAGAGAGAGAAAGAGAGAGAAAGAGAGAGAGAGAGAGAGAGAGAGAGAGAGAGAGAGAGAGAGAGAGAGAGAGAGAGAGAGAGATTGAGCAGGAATCTTGGCTTTCTAAACATCACCTTAGAGATCCAGTTCTAGAGTTTCCATGATTCTACAACTACACTGAAATAATTATATCCAAATGAACATTAGGAACCCAAGGAAGTTAAAGGGGAAGTTAAGATTTACCTTTGTTTTTAAAACTCATTAAATAGTGGTAAAGATGGAGTAGCCCAGTAACATGTAGTCCTCTGTCTATTACCCAAGAAAATAGCATATGTGGCACCTTTCTCAAAAAGGAGAAAGAGAATACTAGAGAGGAAGAGACAGGGAAATTGGCTACTCCGTTTGTCTACCTTGATATCGTACATGCTGTTCTAACCGTTTACATTTGCTGTCACTGTTCAGTTTTCATCATCATTTTCAGCCCTGGGGGTCACTGGGTAACCTCTGCCTTCAGGATTCATCTGTGTTCCCCAACCCCCAGGCCAAGAGTATGTATGTATCTGGCTGGGTTTCCCTGACAGTCTCTAGCACTTGGCAAGAGAAGATCGAAAAGATGCAGAATAATGTCAACTCGAATCGTAATCTGTTATGGGAATGGTTCCGTTGCTTACTACACTAGAGTAGGTTATGGTTTCATATATCATGTTCAATGTGCAATATAAATTTTTTTCAACCATTCATATTAAACTGGTGTAAATGTTTTTATTCCTTGCCACATTCCTGGGTGGTAAGCTCGGACTCTCCCAGGAATTTGTTTGCTTTAAAATGCCATGTATCTCCAGGCAGCCTTACCTCATAAAAAATGGGCACGTCTTGTAAATGAATTCCCCCTTTTTTGCAGTTAATAACTAACCCACACAGTAGAAATACACCATGTGTGAAGCTATATTTACAATAGGTGGTAAATCACGTATTGCCCATCCTGTAATTCATTCTGAATACTATGACTCCATTCTTTGCAAAAAATCATTCTTCTCAGTCCAGACTGGTGTTAATTTCACTGGAATTCACCTAAAATTTTATTTCAAATTCACAGCTGCTTCCTAGGAAGTGCATCAGTCATTCCTATCTTTTCAGTAAAGGAGAATGAAAGGGATTCCTGAGCAACTTCACATTGAATGTATCCTATTTCCCACTTAGGATTATAGTGCTGTCCACATAAAAACCCTTCATTATTCTAGCCAAAACTAATCTGAGGCAAATTGGGAAGATGGCCTGCTTTGGCACGCCTCTGGAACACTTCTCTCTTCTCAAACCCCTCAATCCAAAATGATTCAAATCCACAAGGTTTTTCCACGGATGCCAGAACTTCAACCTTCCAGGCACACTCTCAAATAGCATAGAGAGCTACCATCATTACTCCTCTAGGGACCCACAAGTTCTTTCTCAAAGGCCCACCAGGAGGCTACTGGTGAGGAGTATTGAATTGTAACCCTTCCATTTTTTTATAGGTGACTTCTCAATTCTGACTCTAGAACCCAAAACTCCAGATGCCAAAGTGTGAAAGCACACAGGTTTTTGTTGAGTTGAACTAACTCTTTATCTTCTGCCATTCCCTACTCCAGCTCCTGCTATAGCTGTTAGGGAGGAAGCCCAGAAGCCGTGCTAAGCAGATTCCCTACCACTTCCTGTCCTGGGAGGAACACCTGAATACTACACAGATCTTTTCAAGTGATCAGAAAAGTAAAAAACTAAAAGGTGAGAATAGAAAGATTAATGTCCAACTGTCTAGTTCAGGGAAAGATTGCATCCTGAAGACTAGGCAGAATGAGGCTAATAGATGATGTAATAGAGAAGGTTCTGGACTAGGAATCAGGAAAACCTGAGTTCAAATCCTGATTTAGACATTTAATAGCTGTGGGATATGGATAGTTAACTTTATGATATAGACAAATAGATGGAAAAGAAAGAAAGAAAGAAAGAAAGAAAGAAAGAAAGAAAGAAAGAAAGAAAGAAAGAAAGAAAGAAAGAAAGAAAGAAAGAAAGAAAGAAAGAAAGAAAGAAAGAAAGAAAGAAAGAAAGAAAGAAAGAAAGAAAGAAAGAAAGAAAGAAAGAAAGAAAGAAAGAAAGAAAGAAAGAAAGAAAGACAAGAAAGAAAGAAAGGGAAGGAGGGAGGAGGAAGGAGGAAGGAAGGAAGGAAGGAAGGAAGGAAGGAAGGAAGGAAGGAAGGAAGGAAGGAAGGAAGGAAGGAAGGAAGGAAGGAAGGAAGGAAGGAAGGAAAAGAAAAGTCAGAAAGTAGACTGTCAAAGTCAGATAGCTAGAAATGTAGCTAGACAGGCAGAAAGACAGAGATAGATTGATAGATAGATGAACAGATAGAACAGACAGATAAATAGACAGATGGATAGATAGATAAAGAAAAAAGAAACAAAGAAGAAAGAACAAAAGAAAAAAGAAAGAAAGAAACATAAAGAAAGAAAAATAGTCATAGATACAAGGATGGATAGATAGAACAGATGGATGGATGGATGGATAGACGGATAGATGAATAGATCAATAAATAACAGATAAATAGATGACAAGTAAATAGAAAGACAAATAGGTTAATGATATGTAGATAGATAGAAAGATGGATAGATAAATAGACAAATAAATCAATGATAGATAGATAGATAATTTCAAATAGTGCCTCCCCAGCATAAGCTCATCGCCAGTCTCATTATCTTGAAGCCTGATTCATCTTTGACAATCAGCACCTTCTCAGCCGGCTGGGATGCCTCTCTCATCTGATAGAAGACAAGACCTGGAAGGCAGGGCCATAAGCTCCTCTCAGCATCAAACTTTACAGAGGCCCCAGAACTTCCTAGATAAAGGCTTCATTTTCTATCAGCTGCTCTGCTGGATTTCAACCCTTCTCTGAGCACTCACTGGTGTTGCCCACCCCTCTTCAACTTCCTTTTACGTACTGTCTTCCCCCCGATTAGGTTGTAAGTTCTTTAAAGACAGAGTATCCTTCTTATTTGTATCTCTAGCACTTAGCACAATAAGAACACAAATGTTCTTCAGTCATTTCACAAAAAGTCTTACTCTTTGTGACCCCATATTTGAGTTTTCTTGGCCATGATACTTGAGTGGTTTGACATTTTCTTCTCCAACTCATTTTACAGGTGAGAAACTGAGGCAAACAGGGTGAAGAGACTCCCCCTAGGGTCACACAGCTAATGTGTCTAAGGCTAAATTTGAACTCAGGTTCTCCTGACTCTAGGCCTGGAAATTTATCCACTGCATCACTTAGCTAGGCACATGATAGACACTTAATAAATGCTTATTGATTATTCATGTATAAAGGGTTCTGCATACCTTAAAGTGCTATATAAATGTAAATATTAATATTACCATTATTACATTTTATATTATCCCACCATGAATAACCTTGAGACAGAAGGTCCCAAGTGGACAAACCAAGAGAAGGCATTAAGCCACCCAGCCAAAGTCTGGAAAGGGAAACCACTCCCAAACCGCCCCCCTCATACCTTTGGGTTATTGCCTATTGCAGGCTTACTAGAACAGAGACAATTTCATTGCCTATAAAACAAAATGCCTGACACAAAGAGTAGGATTTGGGAGCACTGAGCTAAGAGCATTAATTTAAAAGATATTCAATTGTCTCTTGTTATGCTCCCAACAAGTTGCACCCCAGGTAACTGCCCTGTTTATCTATCTTAGTTTTGCTACTGTCTAGAGCTTTGTAAGGCCTCTTGCTGTTTTACATTGGTCCCTAGAAACCTTAGCCATTGGAACAACTTAGGGTACTTAGCACAGTGCCTGGCATGTGTATGTATGTACGTATATACATATATATACATATATATATATATGTATATATATACGTATATACGTATATACATACACACACATATATATATACACTTAATAAATATCTGTCAATTGACTGATTTAACATACAATCAGAACTCTCTTTTCAAAAGGGATCCCCGAGTTAAAATCTGTAGAGCCACACATCTTTCCCTGCCATATCCACTATACTCATAGACTTCTAACTCCCAAGACAATTATCAGATCATCAAAAAAGCTTCACTCTAAAGATAAAATTTGGAGGAAGGAATTGCTTTGGCATAACTGATACATCTCTTACAAGAATCCCTTTTCTTTAGTCAGAAAATGATAATGAAAACCTAAAGATATTTGAGAAAAGCACTCAAATCTTAAAATACACTTTTACAAAAAGGAAAAGATTTTGCCATCTGAATCTGTACTTGTTCCCTATATCCCTCTCCCCAAATATACACTTACACTTTTAGGGATTGTTATAATTTTCCTTGTATCAAAAGGCAAAGCCCTCCATTAACAAACCTTCATTTCTGTGGCCACTACCTGTCTTTGGTAATGACCTCTGAGGTCCCTTGCTCCCTCCATCCCCTCCATCTGACCAGAATCTGAATGACAGCTACTTTTCCAGGCCTTGGACCTAAAAAACACATCATTTCCCCCATTTCTCCTCCTGCTGTCCTCCCACAGACACAGGTTTGTTTCAACTGACTGGGGGAATGGGGAGGGAAGAGAGAGCTTTTGCTATAGTTTTATTGTAATAAAAAGCCATCAAGACATTTGCTTTCCTTCACTCTGTTTTCAACTCACACAAAATTCTTTCTAAAAGCATTTTCGCAAAATGTGCCTAAAGTAATCTTTTCCACAGGGAAACACAATCCCAACAAAACAGCCCTTTGTTTCAACTAACATTTAGCGAATAGAAATAAAGAATACCTGGCATGGGGTCTGAGGCTGAAGGAAGCTAGGGAGGCCAAACTAACATTTTCATATGACCCACACTTCACTCATTTGGGAAGCCTGGTCATTAAGTAAGGGCTTTCAACGCGCCCGGCAGAAACAGCTGCATGAGCTCACTGGTTCCAATGGCATGGCGCCATAACAGATTTCCTCATGGAGGAACTGTAGAAGGAAACCAGGAGAGCTTACCTTTCTGCCAGTGAGGTAAAATGGGGCCTACTCTCGGCAATTAACTCCATCTCTCTGGGGCTCAGTTTACTTCCCTGTAAAATGAGTGTATTGCATATAAGCTACCTCTCAGTTCTAAGATCCTACTATGTTTCTAACCCTGAATTTCTTCTCGTGTCATCTAAGGCCCATCACAACATGACCTCTACTTTCTTTGACAACTTTAGCTTTTACTGACACCCAAGAACCCACAACTCCAAATACTACACCCACAATGGCATCTCATTTCTGTTCATCCTTGGCATCTCCCACTGCTCCAACCAAACCTTTCCCTCCCCCTCACTTCCTCACTATCATCTCAATTCAATTTACATTCATTAAGTATCTACAATATGGAAGACATGCTGTAGAGGAGAGAAAAATGAGATTGAGAATCAAGGAAACCTGGATTGAACTCCTGACTCTGAAACTCACTGACTGTGAGCCTGGGCAAGTCGTCTAACCTCAAAAGGCTCCTATAAGGAATATAATTTGCTGAGCTGGGGTTGATCAGAGTTCCCACAAAGGGAATTTCTTATACCAATGAAAGAAGAAGTCTGAAATATAACAACAATAATAACAACAAATTAGAGTTCTATCCACTGAGCCTAATTTTTTAATTAAAGCTTTTTATTTTCAAAACATATGCATGGATTAACCCCTGCAAAACCTTGTGTTCCAATTTCTCCCCCTTTGCCCACCTCCTCCCCTAGATGGCAAGTAGTCCAATATATGTTAAACATGGTAGAATTATATGTTAAATCCAATATATGTACACATTTATACAATTATTTTGCTGCATAAGAAAAATCAAGGAAAAAATGAGAAAGAAAATAAATTCAAACAAACAAAATGCTATGTTGTGAGCCACACTAGGTTCCCACAGTCCTCTCTCTGGGTGTAGATGGCTCTCTTCATCACAAGATCATTGAAACTGGTCTGAATCATCTCATTGTTGAAGAGAGTCACTTCCACCACAGCTGATTATCACATAATGTTGCTGTGTATAATGATGTCCTGGTTCTGCTCATTTCACTCAGCTTCAGTTGATGTAAGTCCCTCCAGACCTTTCTGAAATCATCTTGCTGATCATTTCTTACAGAACAATAATATTCCATAACATTTATATACTATAACTTATTCAGCCATTCTCCAATGAGGGCGTCCACTCAGTTTCCAGTTTCTTGCCACTACAAAAAGGGCTACAAATATTTTTGCATATGTGGGTACCTTTCTCTCCTTTATGATCTCTTTGGGATATAAGCCTAGGAAAAACACTGCTGGGTCAAAGGATATGCACTTTGATAGGCCTTTGGGCATAGTTCCAAATTGCTCTCCAGAATGGTTGGATCCATTCACAATTCCACTAACAATGTATTAGTGTTCCAATTTTCTCACATCCCCTCCAACATTTGTCATTATCTTTTCCTGTCATTTTAGCTAATCTGAAAGGTGTGTAGTGGTACCTCAGAGTCATCTTAATTTGCATTTTTCTGATCAATAGTGATTTAGAACACCTTGTCATATGACTAGAAATGTTTTCAATGTCTTCATCTGAAAATTGTTCATATCCTTTGACCTTTTATCAATTGAGGAGTATGAGCCCCTGTTTTTATATATTATTCTCTTTTATATGTCTTATACTCAAGCTATGATGGTCTACTTTCTCTTCCTCACTCTATATGCTGATTGGCTCCCATGCCTGAAATTTTCTTCTCCTCATTTCTACCTTTTAGAATTTCTAACATCTTTTAATAATATCCCATTCAAATACCACCTCTGTATAATGTTTTTCCTATGTCACTAGCTGCTAGTCTTCCCTTCTTACCTTATCTCTATTCTGTATACTTATTGTATATCTATTTTTCTATACTTGTGTTTTTTCCTCATAAAAAATGTAAGCTCTTTGAAGGGAGAATGGCTTTTTTGTTTGTATATCCCATGCTTAGTACTATGTCTGACCTATAGTAAATGTTTAATCAACTTTTGTTGATTAATTCAGGGGAATGGCTTAAACTCAATAGGAATCTGCCTTATATCTCTTAAATAGAATTAACTAAGTCTTTTAAATTAAAGGAATCAAGCAAAACATCTCATTAATCACTTTATGTATGTGGATGATATCAAAATCAATACAAAAACACACATACACAAACTTTAAATAGTTCCTTCATCTTATAGAATCTTATTCCAGTGATATCAAATTTTCATTTGTTCTTGTTAGGAATAAAATTCTTAATTCAAGTCATAGAAAGATAGAAACTGAAGGCCCCAAGTTTGAGTCCAGAGATCAAATTCAACCAAGGGATGAAGGTGATACTCACAAATGCTTTAGCTTCTATTGAGCAAAACATATCAAGAACATAACTTTCTAGTAGAAGCTATGGTTGAAGATGTTAAGAGATTTACCAGCATTCTGAAATCAAAACTTAATGGAAAGGACCCATTTAAAGCAATTAACATCTCCATAATACCAGTCCTAATGAACAATTTTAGAACTGTAAGATGAACTATTACTGATTTGAAAGTTATGCTAAGAAAAGTCCATGCAATATTAATGAACATAGGGCACATCACCTTCAGACAGCTATAGAAAGATGAAGGTGGTTTTGCCAGAAGGTGATGGTATGCCAGAAAGAAAGAAGAGAATTCATAGATATTTCCAAAGCATATGATAGACAAGTCAAAAAAAAAAAAAAAAAACTATAGTAAAGCTTTTGAAATCAGCAAATACTGCTTTACTGAGCCATGATAAACTCTGACAACAGATAGGTGTATACACCTTTGGATTTGTCAAAAGCAAACTAAAGTAAACCTCCAGAAGGAGTCTATGAAATAGCTAAGATCAAATAATAGAATCAAAAGCCTCTCCATGGGCAACTTCCCAACCATATGCCACCAAAGAAACACTGATCAAAGGGCAGAGTTATATATGTATCTAATTAAGAAGACAGAAATTTATTGTGTCAATTTAGAACCATGAACCCCAGAAACAACAAAAGCATTACTTTTAAGAAGTCTAAATGTAGTGATTATTGCAGACTATGCAAGGAATTCATTGAAACTGTATAATACATTGCTGTAGCTTAACAAATTTAGACACCTAAAAAATCTCTACCTCACTAACTTGCATGGACTAAGAGCTAAGAAATCCCATGTTAATAATATTTAAATATTTAATAATACTTAAAATATTCCTGAAAACTCAACCAGTAAATTGTGCCAGAATTAGAGCATAATAGCAGACCAAACTATTGTCACAAATGCTCAGACCTAACATTGATCCATAAAAAATTAAGAACATTTTAAATATGCCACCACTTCATGGAACCAAAAGCTTTCAAAATATAGAGAAGAACAGGAAGAATCAAATTCGTGTTGCAACAGGATTAAATTCATATTATTCTAATCATATCTCTAAGTATAATCTAATTGTTGTGAGGGTGCTATCACCCCCCTTCCTGCTATCAGGAAGCCTATAGAAGATTAGCTTATGCAAAACTCCATATAACATTAAATATAAAGAATAATAGCAGTCTAGTTACTTCTCCTGTTACTGATCCTATCTTAACTCCATACAAAACAATGAGAAGAAAGAGTTGAGTAACTGATTTTAGGCTTTTAAAGTTTACGAAAATCTTTATCTTCACATATTTGATTCTTACAACATTTCCAGGAAGTAGCTATTTAGAGATATCATTATTGTTCCCATTTTATAGATGAGAAAACCAGCAATCAGGGTGTGCAATTTGTCAGTCATTATTATTGATATTATATTTAAGATTCAAAAGAATAAAGTACAACAGTGTGGTGATCAATGATGAGTTGTATTCAAGGACAGATAATTCCTGTTGGTAACTTCACTTCAGACATATGAAATGGAATGCCATATATTCCTACTTTTCAAAAAACCAACCCCATATCTACAATTATTTCCTTAATAACTGCTGGCCATAGATTTCTGTCTTTTCTCTCTCCATGACTTCTGACAGCAGATTCCCACTATCCCTCAATACTCACCTTCTTTAATAAGTAAGGATTTAAGCTTATAGACTATTCTTGGCTAAAATTCAAAAATGCAACTGAAAATTTTATCACTCAGGATTGGGTGGGCTCTGGTGGCTTTAGGAAGAATTGAGAATGGTACTACTTGGTATTTTTTTACTCAACTGACCTCATGCTAGTGCTATGGCTGATAGATCTAGCTTCCAAGACAAAAGACTAAAAAGAAAGTGAATGAATCTCTCTCTTGTATGGAAGCTTTTGTAAGGACACCATATGAACTTGGTGCCCACCATTTCCATAGCTTTGGGTGTGCTTTTGTAAGTAGGGGGAAACTTGTTAAGATGAACTTATAAGCTGCCAAAATGTGCTATGATTTTCTTGTAACTTCAGGAAGAAAAGATTACAAACTTTAAAACAGATATCCCCATTTCTTGAGTGTCACTATGTAACATCTCAGTGCTTCACATCATTTCTTACATACATCTTAAGTTTTCTAATTGGAAATGGTCTGCTGTGGATATGACACTGTTTTTAGGATGACAACAGATTTGCTTTCATCATTGGGCAGAGTAACCAAGAGAAGAATCATTTTCAAAATTCAAAGCATTTTGATCTGGTTATGTCAATCTGCTGTCTGCACTCAGCTGGTAATCTATCTTATAGAAAAAAGCATAAGTCTCTCAGTTGACAGAGATGGTTTGGAGAAAGGAAAAGTCATCCCTGAATAGCATGGTGGAAAGGAGACATGCTAAATAAAATAAGAAGAAAAGAAGGAAAGAAAAAAGAAAGAAGGAAGGGAAGGGAAGGAAAAGGAAGGGAAGATCTGAACATATAATATTATGATTGCCAGTCCTTTTTTTACACTTAACAAAATATATTTAAATAAACATTAACCCTATTCTATAAAATATATGCTGTAAAGGAAATAACTAACTAGCATATCTTAGGTAGTGTTAACTGTCCTGCTACAGATTTTCTTGGGCAGTGAGAAGGAAAAGGAAGGAGCTGTATTGAATGTCTTTGATGTAAATGAACCCTGGTCCCAGGATGCCAGGCTCAGGAGAGGAAATCCCATTCCAAGTCAAAGTTGCTTTTAAATCACTGGCTCCTTTCTGAGCCATTTCTGGCCTTAGCCCCTTTGTCATTTCATGCTTTATCAACACAACATGACGTCTCCAGATGAAAGCTGGAACTGTTAGTCCAAAGTGCTTCTGTTCACCAACACAAGAGTTTTGATATTATTCAGACAAAACAAATATATTTGGGTGTGAATGTTTTAATTTTTAACTATCTGCAAGGTACAGACAAATATAGCTTCCCCCGAGATGATGCAAGAAAGTAAGCTCCTATGATCATAGATCATTAAGAGTGGGGCATGACTTTTAGCATCAAAGGACAACTTTGCATGATCTTGTAAACCCTTCAGTCAATAGATTCGGGTCTTTTCTAATAATTTTTATTGGCAAAAATTCTTTTTAAGTTCCTAATTTTATGGTATTCCATATTTTTTTCCTTTCCTATCTCTCCACTGTGGACAGATGTAAATAATTATCCAATGACAAAAAAAAAAGAAAAGAAAGAAGGTAGAAGTAGAAAAGTGAATATACTAGAGGATGAGATATTGGATAATTTGGAATTTTGAAGATTAATTGGAAATCATCATGTAATTACAGAGTACTGTTATGACTGTTGATCTAATGTTCAAGGACATAATAGACAAATGAAAAGAGAAGAGTTGACTAGTTGACAGTAGGTGAAAACAGAGAGGAAAAGTAATGATAAGTAGAATGTAAAATTCTTGAAGACAGAATCTAGTTTGTAGCTATCTTTGTATTCCCAACACCTAGCACAGTGCCTGGCACAGAGATGCTAGGCAAATATTTAATAAATGTTTCTTACATTTATTTGGAAAAGTCTCACCATAGAAACCTTCAGAGAGTTAAACAAAATCCTTCATTTAAAGCACTACCACCATCACCAACACCAACAAAACCTTCCTTGTGAATGAGAACAAGGGGGCAGGCTGATTAGACAGATATAAAAAGATCCTTGACAAGGGATCTGCAAACTTAGTATGAAATACAGAAAAGGTAAACGACCCCAAGAAACATGTATTTTAGAAATGGTTATTTCATGAAAGATCTCAGGATTTTCCAAAACCAGGAACCCTGCTCAAAAGGATAATCAGATTACAAAGACTAAAAACAAAGATCCCAAAGAGAGAGTGTCCGATTTTGGCAAACTAGCTACAATCTCATCAATTAATCAACATACATTTATTAAGAACTCTCATCTCTAAGCATCCCTCCCAGAATCTACTCAATAAAATCAATGGAACACCCAAATCCACTTGCTGAATATGGCTCTATATCTACCTAGGGTATGTGTAGCTCTCTTTCTCTCTCTGTCTGTCTGTCTCTCTTTGTCTCTCCTGTGTGTGTATATGTGCATGTTTCTCCCAGATGCCAGAACCTCTGAAATCTACACAGAGGATCTGATTCTGATAAATCAGAGGATAATTCAGGATAATGGGTCTTATTTAGCAAGGGATAAACTCAATAGCTTGACTGGAGTTTTTAATGTTACTGGCTCTACTATAGCCCATTATGTCTAAATAAAATTTGGCTGAACTTGGGTCACCTGACCATGAATCTTGACTAAACCTATTCTGCCACTGTAATTCTTACTAACCTTATTATTAATTTAGCTAGAGCTGCAATTGGAATAGGACAACTAGAGCTTTGTCCCAGGCACTAAAATAATGTGGAGGGATACACTTCCTTCCAGAGAGATGCTTCCTGTCCACACTCCTATGGAATTAGGGACTAAGGTGGACTTCAGGAGAGGGAGGAGGTTCATGGGCCTATGGAGAATAAGGGAAGAGAGGAGGATGGGTTGCCCCTCTCCCATCCACTAATTTCCTACTGACCATGACTGCCAAGTTCACCCAACTAGACCATCCTGAGCACCTCTGTTACAATATCCTCTCCCAACCATTTTTGCCTTAGGGGAAATAATTCTTATTCAAAGTTCTAACTATAACCATAATGACTCTTACCTAATTAGTACTATTGCATTGTAGTGGCCCATGGTTACTCCTGCTCTGATAATGTGGCTGATGTTCACCTACATGACTCCAGCACACACTTAATTCTCATCATTTTTCTATCCTAATAGGTCATCCCTACCTAATCCCTTGAAAATCTTTATAAAAACCCACTTGCCCCCTCCAGGTTTCACTTCCTTCCTGAAACAAAACAAGAAGGGAAAGATCTTGAATCCTCAACAACTGCCTGATGGTAATACAAAAACAAACAAAGAGAATATTCCCTCTGCATCCAAGCAAACGTTAGCAATGGCCTTCATATTGTTGGGGAGAAGCCTTACCTCTGATTGGCTCTGCTGGCTGAGAAAAGGCACAATCCCCCCATGCAAAGCAAGTGCCCCAGCCAATACTGACAGTCCATCCCCAGAGAGAAAGTGTGTATGTGAATGAAGGAAACAAACAGGATATAGATTCTGGGAGCTTTGTCAATAACAGCCAGCCTCATTCCCACTTCACCATTTAACTATAAATCCATACTCCCTATAGATTCTACCACAGATCATAAATACCTGTTTATATCATGTCACCACATCCCAAATGGCTCTATGAAAATCATTAACGTCCGCAAAGAAAGTTTGCAGTTTGCAAGGCCACATTAATGAAAGCCACCTCCTTGCATTTCCTATGTGCGTTTTAAAGAGCAGAAACAAATCTCTAAACGTATCTATTTTAACACATGCCCATAAATATCTACCACCTTTCCCAAAGACATGCCACATGTGCTAATTTATCCTGAGCTGCTAACTTTTTGTTTCATACCATATTGATGGGCTTGGCAGTTTTTCGAAGATTTTACAACTGCAGCGGTGTTGATCTTATTTAAAGAGAATATTAAATCAAATCCCTTGTCATCGACATAAAACCTCCTATAGCATCAACAAAAGGCGGCAGTTTTTATTGATTCCCTGATACAAAAGACATATGAAAACTGACTGATGCTATTCTGCTCAACCCGCTTCTCAAAAGAAAAAAAATTACAATTAAAATTTTGTAAAGACTATTAGTCATTGTAAAGGTCATTATTGACTCTGAATAGTGTCCTAAAGGAAAACAATGAGCTTCATTTCAGCAGCTTGAGCAAGGAGAGTAAAATACTGGCTGAGAATGGTAAAAGGCATCAGGGAAGCTCATTTAAAGAAGGACCCACTGCACTGACAGATGAGCAGAATAAAACTCAAGCAGTGAGCAGAAGGCCAGTCTTGGACTTGGGGAGACCTGGGTGCAAGTTTTTTCTCACATGTGGAGTGGATGTGTGAGCTCTAGGTAAGTTACTCCAGTTTCAACTCCCTTTTTTGTATTGTCTTCCTCCATTTGAATATAAACTCCTTGAGAGCCAGGGTTGCCTTCCTACTTATCTGTATCCTCAGCACTTAGTACAATCCTGCTTAACGTATGCTTTTTGAGTGACTGACTTCAATTTCTCTGTGATCTCTAAGGCTTCTGATGAGCTCTAAGGAAAGGTGCTTCACCACTTTAGGTTCCCCACACCAATGAAATCCTAGGTCTAAACAAATATAAGCAAACAAACAAGTAAACAAAAATATAATTCATATCATACATGGAAGGCTCCAGGACATTCCCAATAAAAGAATTTTCTTGGAAAATGTAGGATGGATAACACATACACACAAATATATACATTTTATATCATAAAAAAGATGTCAACAACTGCATCCAAACATCACCCATTCAGAGAAGTGATCTTCTTCTATACTTGGTAACCAAAATTCACTAAGGGAAATGCTGTGGCATTCAAGAAATAATCTTTATGGACAGGAGATATCAGTTTACAACCCAGGGAGAGAAATTTGAGGTCAGATTTGAACTTGGGAAGATGAGCCTTCCTGCCTCCAGGTCTGGTGCTCTTGAACTATGATATCCCTTGCTACCTTAAAGAAGACTAGACCTCTATTCAAAGGAGTGGATAGTTGTAGAAATCTACTAGGAGGAAGTGGATCATTTTAATGGTGCCTATATTCAAGCATATTTCATATATCTGAGATGTGTCTCAGGAGATTTTCCTTCACATAGCAACACAGAATAATGTCTCAGTAGAACAGGTTCTTAGATTTGAAGATGGAAGAAACCTTTGAGCCCATCTAAATCAACAAGTTCCATTTTATAGATGAGGGAACTGAGGTCCAGGGTAGTTAAGTAACATGCCCATTGTCATATGGTAAATGGAAAAGCTGGGATTTGTATCTAGATCCTCTAACTTTGGATCTTCTGTTTTTTCCTTTTACCACTAAGCTGTATGTCCTCCTTTAATCTCACAAAATTCGTCACATTGATTAAATCAGTAAAGTTTTCATTGAATATTTATTGCTACCATCTATGGATTCAGAACTGCTTATAGTGTTCTTGAAGGATACAAAGACACATGGTACAATGAATAGAATTCTGAACCTAAGAGTATAGAAGATTTGGGTTTACATCCTGCTCTGATATTTACTAGCTTTATGAATCTATGGTCATAGATTACATACTTATAGATCTAGAACAAGATAAAACTTCCCAAAGCCATCTTGTCCAACCTCATCATTTTGAAGATGAGGAAAAAAGATTCTCTTACAGAGACAATAGTAATAGGCACTAAAGTCAGAATCTGAACCAACCCCCCCAAACTCCAGAATTGATGCTTTTTTCCACTATATCATACTTTTTATTAACTTTTCTTAGCTCCAATTTTATTAACAAAATTACCTTAATACCTAGCTTCCAGATTTCAAATAAGATAATGTATGCAAAGGATTTTGCAAAGTTTAAAAATTCTAGATAAATATTCATTATTATATTATGGCCATCATCTTAATAGCACAGAATTATAGAAAGAAATTGTAAAAAAAAAAAAAAAAAAAAAAAAACACCTAGTCCAAATTCTCATTTTAACTGATAAGGAAAATGAGGCCCAGAGACAGAAGGTGATTTTTCCAATGCTGAGTGGGCAGTGAATGTCAAAGTCAGAATTCATACTTTAGTCCAAAGACTTCAAATTCAGCATAGTTTCCATTATACCATGCTGTCTATCCATTTTACAGATGAACAAACTGAAACTCAAAAAGGTTTTTTAAGTGGCTTGCTCAAAACAAAAAGGCTAATTAGTAGAGGATTCAGGACTACAGAGAACCAAGGCTTTTTGATTCCTACATGCACAGTTGTTTCCATTACTTTATAAAACTTTTACTTTGAATTCTACGTCAAGAAACTGAGTATCCTATTAAAATATACAAAAGTGACATATAGAGCTTTGTAATGGCCAAAGTGCTTTGACTTTCAGTGATTGTTAATGGAACCTAGCAGCTGATGGATACCAGCTGATTGGTATCCAGTTGATACCAATAGAAACTTGGGACCATTCAAGAAGGATGGTTCTCACATGAAAGATGGTAATAACTGTTCCAGACAGCAGGCAAACCTTATTTGTGTATTCTTTATGCCAGGAGATGGATAGGAAAAGAGAAGATATTTATTCTGCTTACTTTTTCTTGTTCTTGGTGATGCTACTTAAGGCAATAAACAAAACAAAGGTGATTTTTTTTCTCAGACTAAAAATAAATACCTTTCACCAATGAATAATTTAGAAAACCCATGTCATGGTGTACTTTGGCAATCAGAATGTAAATTAATGACCAAAAATGCTCTTATTATGAGGTACTAAAGAATGCATATGTTCAAAAGCTGTACTCAACTCATTACTTGGAAATCATTCCATTACTTAAAGTAGATAGCTATTTAATTTCAACTGTAAGCTGCAAAAAAATTTACATTTTCTCTGTTTACACAATTCCTATTTAGAATCAACATAAATACAGGTATATTACAGTTCTCATCCAAAGCTGATCAAAGTACATTATGTTACTTCAAAAGCCTCTAGATGATTCTACTCTATTCCCACATTATATCAATTTAATCCCCTGCCACTTATAAGGCTACTGCTCATCTAACTGAATGAAAGGCATACAAAAAAGACATTTAAATAAAACTGAAAATCTTTCTTTCTTTTTTTTTTTTTTGGACCCGCCTCTTTTAAAAGAAAAATGCATGAGATGCATACTTTTTGGTTACCAGATCATTTGAAAATGCCCTAAATTACATATATAGCAATGACTAAACAAAAATATGCTATTTTTGAGGCACTAACACACTCTTATAGGGAGCTCTGAATCTGCTTCCTGGAAAGCCAGGTGATATGACCCATTCATTCTGCAATTTGAGTGTTATGCTATGCACCCTGAACTTCTGTGCTTTGGGATTTTTTTCTCATAGGCCCTTTACTTTCTTGACATTCCCTGAAGGGAAATAAAGCTTCCTGTGTATGGTGGGGCTTACTACATTACCCTATTGCAAAGGATCCATATTCAAAAATCACTATCCACCACCAGAAAGATAACTGATGAACAATATAGATTGGAATATATTGTTTTTCTCTTTATTATTCTTGGAGGATTTTGGGTGTGCTTTCTTTTGCAACATGGCTAATATGGGGAAACATATACACATATGTACACACACTTCCACTATATACCATCACATATATACATCAGGGAATCAAAACAGGCAGGGACAGGAGACAGTTGAACAGTATGTTTATATATTGCCTGAAAGTTAACTTGGGTGTTCACTACCCACAGAAGGAGGGAGACAATAAAAGCAGAATTCTCTTCTTGTTGCCTGGGCAACCTAAGTCCTAGAATTGAGGCAAATTAAAGATTCTTATGTATCGAATGAGAACATCATTCTTGAAGAAGGGACCTCTTATAAAAACTTCTCAATAAGTTTAAAAAAAAAAAACAGGCTATGGCCTCCGCTTGATCTTAGTGGTCAAAAGTGTGATAGATGACATATCCAAAAATAGGCCTTTCTCAACTCTCCTCCCAAATGAAAGATCAGTCCTAGGAAAAGGTCACATGACTGAAAGGCCAGCCCTCCTTCTATGACTTCTAGACAAATATTTATAAATTTATTAATAGTTCTTATATACTAAGTGACTTTTCAACATTTAGATTGTTTCGAAAAAACTTCAAAAAATAAAACATGATAAAATGTATCACGATGACATTGTTACTATTAATACAAATGCCTAATATAGCATCATAAATATTATTACATATGTGATATGGTATAATATCTATAAAATATAGCATCTTAAGGTATACAAAGTGCTTTGCAGAGAATACTGCATATCTTCACTTCCCTCCATCTCCTATTTTGTTACATGGTCAGAGGATAAAATGGCCTTTAGCATTACCTGGTCCACATCATCCCCTCATGCCCATTATCCTGACCCTCCTGTGCTTCCTATTCATTGTTCCTTTACCTCAGTTTCCTTATCTATTAAATGAGGAGATATAATATGGTAGCCTCCAGTTCCTTTCAGATCTAAATCTGTTCCTCAATTTCTTCTTCTCTACTGGCTAAAAACATAGGACAACGTATTTACGCATCTAGAGCTTTGACATTACTTTGGCCAGACTCCTCATTTTTACAAATGTGTAGGCGACCTGACCAACATCACATAGATAGCAAACATCAGAGGTCCTTGTGATAGCGCCCCAGGTTCTCTAACTCCAGAGATCCTTCCATTGCACCATGCTATTTCATCTCTGCTGCCTACAAACACTCTCATTCTAAATCCTTACCTTGAAAAATCTTTCCATAGAAACACTGATATGAACTGATACAAAGTGAAGTGAACAGAATCAGGAGAACATTGTACAGAGTAATAGCAACATTGTACACTGACCAACTCAAATACTGTCTCTTTCATGGAGTTTCTCTTATTCCTTCAACAAAAACAACCTTCCCCATCATACTTTATCCACTACTTGCTTTTTCAACTTTCTGAAAGTTGATGTAATATTTGATGTAATGTCTGGTCTTCCCCTTTCTGGATTGTAAGCTGAATGAGGGCAAAGACAATGCCTTCTAAATTTTGTGTACTTCCCAGTATTTAGCACACAATAGGAACTTGCCAAAGTATACTGAGCAAATGGATAAGCAATTCTGTTATATACTACTGAGACTTTTCACAAAGATGAAATACAAGAGAGAAGAAAACTCAAGATGTGATTAAGTTGCTCAAAGGTCATATGTGTGTGTATTTATTTGTTTATATACATATAAGTACATTTATATTTACATATGCATATACATATATACCTATGCTTATGTGTGAATATGTATAGATAGATACAGATCTATTGTTGGAAGGCTTATTTCACAAATAAGTTCAGAGATCTAGAAAGCAAGTATCTATCATAAAGATGACAAAGTTGATGGCTAGATGCCAGAATATTTAAAGATCTGAATTCAAAATCTACCTCAGATATTTGCTAGCTATGTGATCCTGAGTAAGCTAACTTTTCTGCTTGGTTTTTAATATGCAAAATAAAGAGAATAATAGCATTTTCCCACCTGTTGTGAAGCTCAAATGAGATAAGACATGTAAACTGCTTTGCAAATATTAAACTATTAACTATTATCATCACCATTATTATAACTTCTAGAAGTCAGAGTAATTTCATGTGTTTAAAAGATCATCAGTCTTACTTGAACTACTGTTATAGGTACATTTTTCCAGAGAAATTTGCTTCACGACCACTGATCCATCATTATTTGTAAAAAGGGAGGTTTTTTGGAGGCTTACTTCTTTTTGTCACCTCCTTTTTCTTCAGCTATACCCTTCTGCCCACACTTTTTCATCTCCTAAGACAATGAAGTCTAGAATATTGAAGGGTATTTACTGCCATGCTAGTTGAAATGCTCATGAAGTATTGATGGATGATAATGGAAACAGCAGGAAATTCTTGCCTTCCGGGAAATCCTGTATGGAATTGACAACATGTGTACTAACTTCCTTGAGTCCTTTGAGCTACTAAAATACAGGTAGCTACTTATATCACCAATTTAGTCCCTAGGATCCTACAACTGATGTCTTCCAACCTAGTACTGAGTAGAACTGCTCATTCCTATTCTCAATTGTATATAGATAATGTTTGACAACTGTGCCTATGATATACTTTTAAATTTAATCTTTATTATTAGCCTCTCTTAAAGTACTTTTTAAAATCTACACAATCAACTCACCAATAAAGCAAGTTCTGATTTGTATCATTTAGTAATTTCTGAAGTATAAGTACTCATACTAAATTTTAATAATGGGCTCAAAAAGTCAGTTTAAGCTGGTCCCAGCTTAGCTCTATTTATGTTTGTACCTTGAGAAATTTCATGCACAAAACTCAATTTCTTCAAAAATGGTTTGTATACATTATATCAGGTCAAAGGATCAAATTCACTGCTCACATGCAGGGATTTGTTTAACTAGGATATATGAAAACATCTTTACCTTCTACTTCCTTCAGATGGCTCCTATCCTTGTTTCATTCTTTCATATCACAGCTTATATAATACTTTACTCTTTAAGTATTCTCATTAACTACTCAAACACATTCAACAATAATATCTTCTGTTCTAATGCTGAGAATGTTTCTTGACTGTTTTCCTGATTATGATTAAGGATACAAAAAACCTCATGGAAGCAAGGTTTTAATACCAAAAGCCACTTCTGAAGCCTTTGAGTTTCTCTGCTTCATAAAATAATAGTCACAATTTTATACCCAGAAGATCTATTTTTTCCTCCATTTTTCAAAGGAAGACACTGAGTTCCCAGAGAGATTGTGTTCCTAGAGTCAATACAATATATTAGTGACTGAACTAGAACCCAATTTTCTTGACTCTCAATCCATAGCTCTTTCCTCCTTTCATTAATGTCCAAGGAAAATTCCTCTAGAGCAGGGTTGCCCAAAGTGGGAGATGTTCTAGAGAGAGAGAGAGAGAAAAACCTAACTTTAAGGGACATAATCTCAACCTCAGGTCATATGTGATCAACTTGTGGATAGGAAGATTGGTTGCATCTCATTTCCTATGATAACTAATAATACAGGTTTATCTGGAGATAATCTGACCTGGACTCAATTATACCTATCTTTATCTTCCCACAATACCACTCTTCTTTTCCCCCAGCTATATAAAGTCCAAGCCTCTCCCTCTGAGGGGACATTCTCCTCAAAGCATTCCCAATATAACCATTTTCAGGGCACCCACAGCACCCACAGCATGAGCATGTATCATTGAGAAAATCCCACTGTCTTCTCCCTGATCTATCTTCTCCCCTGATGTCGGTCACCTCATAGTCATAGACACTCCTCCAAAGACAGACTCTAAAATTAAACATATTTGGCAAAATGTACCACAGGAGTCTGAGTCATAAGGCCAACATACCATATTCCCTGAGTTTCCATCAAATAAGTCAATTATCTAATGCTCATGAGAGGTGAAATCTGCAAAATTGGTGTCTGGGTATTGACCCACTATAAAGAAGTCATAATGAGGGTACCATGTTTCCTTGATGGGCATGGAGTGTTGGAAGTGAAGATGAGCTTGGGAAATGAGATGCTGGGGACATGACCAATGGGAGAACAAGTATACCTGGATCTAAGTGAGTGAATTTTAGCCCCACCTCCCTCCTTTTTTATTTTGGGTGGGACAGAGTGTCTTGTAGAGGATAAGCAATCAGAATTCATTCCATTGGTCTTGCGCACAAATCCAACTTCTCCTGTATTTCTCTAGTACTGTGAAGGATATTACCATTCTCTCACTAACTCATGTTCACAATATTGATGCCATCCTGAATTCCTTGTTCTCTACCACACTACTTCAAGTCTGGTTCATTTCTTATGTAGATTATTGAAAATTTCTTCTAATTGACCTCTCTGCCTCCAGGTTCTCTCTCTCTAATCCTTCTCCCATAAAGCTGCCAAAATGATTTTCCTAAAGCACAGGTCTAAATATCTTACTCTCTTACTCAATAAACTCCAGTGACTCTCCATGTAGTCTAGGATCAAATATTATTAGATTTTTGCCCCTCCATTTTTAATTTCTCTTTCTCTGTTTTATAATGTAATGATGTACAATAGTATTAAATCTTATTAGCATAATATGCTCAACTTGGAATCAAGAAGACCTGAGTTCAAATACTGTCTCAGACATTTGTTAGAGGTGTGATCTTGAGCAAGCCATTTCTCCTCTGTCTGTCACAGTTTCCTCATCTGTAAAATGGAGATTAAAAATAGCACCTTCTTCCCAGGGTTGTTGTGAAGATCAAAAGAAACAACCTACATGAAGTATTTTGCAAATGTTAAAGATATATAAACATGTTGGCTATTGGATAGTATATTGTGTATAGTGGTATATTGTGTATGTATATATTGTATATGATTTGTTTATTGTTTATTGTGTATAGTATAGTATGTAATTTATAAATAATTAAATATATACATATTGGGCATGAATATGAAAACTTTTTGACTAAGAGAGTTATATGACCAAAATTTTTTAGAGGTTGTTCTTGAATCATATTAAGATAATTATTATATGCTCACATATAATATTCCATTTACATAAATACATAAATAGTAGATCTTGCCCTAAGGAATTCACAGAAAAATAAATTTATATCATTATTATTAAATTAGATTATTACATCAGTATTATTAAATCAGATATGTTACAGAACAGCAAAAAGAGCACTGACCTTAAGAGTCTAAAGATCTAGATTCAAATCATGATTCTGACATTGACTCATCCCTTTTGACTTCCACACATCACACTGGACATCATCACTGAACCTGCTTGAATAGCAATTTCCTCATCTGCCTAAAGGCGTCCTTACACCCAAAGTCCTACCTTCATATGCTTCCATTTCAAAGGGATATGACAAAAATTAAATCTGGAATCTAGTCAATCTACATCTCAGGTACAAGTCTCAGGAGCTGGAATTGAAAACAAACATGGTGGCTTTTCTAATTCAAGTAAATGGAAGGCCAGACAAGGACACGGAGGAGGAATCCTCAGCTGGGCCAAGGAGAAAATCGAACCCCTGAAAATTACAAAGTCAAGATGCCAAAAGAGATTCTTCAGTGTCACAGCTACTTACTGCAGAGATCTCTTCTCGTTTGCTGATGACATCGGCAGGCCTGGGTTTTTTGTCACTAGTCACTCTGTGCTTACCTTAATTATGCAGCACAGTGGGAGAAATGCTTTTTTTCCCCCTTTTTTTTTCCGATCACATAAATCACATGGCTTTGACACTGGGCTCAATAGGGGCTGCTAGAACAATGTGGCTGAAGCTATTGACTCCATCTCTCCAGTCCACAAGGTGTATCATTTAGCCAAGAGTGATAATTAGACACGGAATATACTGAAAACTGTCAATAGATATGTCAATAGGAGAACTCTTAGCATCTAACATCCAGTGAATCAATGGTGTTTTTCAGCTATAAAATCAAGAAAATGATAGCTTTCAAATGAATGGTGGAAAGGAAACAGGAGCCTCCTTGGGGAAGAATAAAACAGCTCAATTTTCCCTTACTGAGTGGCTCTCCAACTGCCTCACTCAATGGGAAAGGTCACAGAAGATTACAGGAAAGTATCTCTGAAACAAGATGTACAGCAGCACCGGGACATGACACGTTGCCCGGGTACACCACAAAGGCCTCCATATCTCTGACCTGACAGGAGCAACGGACGGGTCAGCAGATGCTTGATAAGATTGGAGGAAAAGTGGGAGAGGCAGGGATTGATCTCTGGGATGGTTGGGAGGGGAGGGAGGTGGTCCTGTTAAACAGCCAAACCTGCATGTACACACCCCATCCTGAAGTGGGTACCTGCTCCAGGATGTTCCAGAGAGCTGGAGCACCAAAGTAGACTGGAAGTCCTCCGTTCTAATTCAGCTTTGGTTAATTGGTTTTGTGACCTTGAGGAAATGACTTCATTTCTCCAATTATCAGTTATAAAAGAAGAGAGCTAAGAAGATGTTTGTTGATTGAGAAGCAGTCCATTGTACTTTAATTCAATGGAGAATTATCCATTCACAAATACAATCAAGAAATATTTTTAAAATACCTACTATGTGCTAGGTGTTGAGGAGATAAGCACCAAAAATGAAATAGTTCTTTTAGCTGTAATATGTTTAGCTGTAATATAACTGGGGCATAAATATTTATTATTGATTCACAGGGTAAATCAATAATTGCTGTTACTGTTGTTCAGTTGTTAATCACATCTGATTCTTCATAATCTCATTTGGGGTTTTCTTGGCAGAAATTGAAGCAGTTTTCCACTTCCTTCTTTAGCTTATTTTACAGATGAGGAAATTGAGGCAAACAGAGATAAGTTGTCCAGGGTCACACTGCTAGTAAGTGTCTGAGGCTGGATTTGAATTTAGGAAGAGATGACTTCCTGATTCCAGGCTCAACACTCTTGAACCACTATCTAGTCAAACCTATACTAATAAGAATTCGTACTTATTTAGTAACTTAAAGTTTAGATATACTGGTAGCTGTTGGTACTATACATAAGAATTCTAGAACTAGAGTCAATAAGATATATTCAAATCCTGTCTCAGACATTTACTAGCTATGTGACCCTGGGCAAATACCTAACCTTTTCTCAGCCTCAGTTTCCTCATCTATAAAAATGGGGATAGTAACAACCACAGTTATTGTGAGACTCAAATGAATTCACATGTAAAGTGCTTCTTAAGCTTTAATGCATGTTACAAATGCTAGCTAAATTGATGATGGGAAAATTTTCTTTCAACGTTGGCAACTCTAGTAGAATGGAAAATGAGACAAGTTCTATGGTTGGGCTTAAGTGTAGACAGTCAATTTACTCTGCCCTACTCCTAAAGATGATTTAATCCTGAGTTTTCAAAGCCATTTCAGAAGAACAGGCTAGCCAAGACTGAATAGAAGGCCAGATCTCAACTAGAACATTATATTTTACTCATACTGTAGGCACATTTTACTTCTAATATTGACAAGCCAGAGAGCATCCAAAAGATAGGTAAGATGATGGAACCTTTTGACTTCATGCTATTTGATGATAAATTAAAGCCTAGACAAGACTTAGGGAAGGCTAGAGTATAGTCTGTCATGTTGAACAAGAATGGGATTCATTCTATCGAGGCCCTATACCAGAAACAGGAGCAAGAGGTAGAAGGTGCAAAGAAGAAAATTAATATTTCATGGACAGGAAACTTCCAAAATTAGAATCAGCCAAAAGTGAAGTGGCTATCCAGGAAGGTTTCTAAAAAGAAAAAAGTCTGGACCATTACTTTTTTAGGATAAAGGAAATTTTTACCCAGATATAAGATGGACCAGATGACCTGACTCATCCCTCTTCACTCTGACATTATGGTTTGCCAAAGGTGAAACAGAACAGGAAGCAGAGCCAAAATTTAGTCAGCTTCTCTGATCCCCAGATTGCTAGGATTCCACAATACTGATACACTGTCAACTATATCAGGTAGTTTCAGATACTATTACTACCTTTCCTCTCAACCTAACACATTGTTTAATTTATAACTATCATCATATTCTTTGTATCACAAAACAGCAACAACAAAGATGGTGACATTGAGTTTGGCTGAATAACAAATAAATACCTCCTTCATAGTCTAAGACCACCAGTAGGAATTATGACCTTTTTTTAATTAAACAAGTCCATTGGATTGAGAACAGAAATATCAACTTAGACATAATCTACTAATTTACTGCTTAATGTTAAAAATTAGTGGAATTTGCTAATTTGCTATGTTATAGTGGAACATATACAAACAGATATTAGTTTGTATATAAACTAATATGCAAACAAATATATATATTGATGGAAATTAGTGTACTATAAGTGAACATAGACAAATAGTTATCAGTTTATGCATAAAATAGGCAAAAAAACAGACAGATATTAGTTTTGCATAAAATAATATGCAAATAAACATTAGTATAATTTACTATACTATTGGTACTATATACAAACATTAGCTTATGCATAAAATAATATGCAAACAAACAAATTAGTGGAGTTTTATGCTATAGATAAACATATACAAACAGATATAAGTTTGTGTACAAACTAATATGCAAACATATATTAGTGTAATTTACTACACTGTAGGTGAATATATGCAAACAAAATACTACCAAGTAACTTAGTCCAAGGTTTTGCTAAAAATTTCATTCTTGCTAGTACATTTCTTAATTCCTTCTACATAGTATGCATGTTTTCATACACATACATGTGGAAAAAGCAAACTAATATTTCATGGACAGGGAAACTTTCAAAATTAGAATTAACCAAAAATGGAATGATTTCCAAAAAAGTCTAGACCACTAGTTTTTTTAGAATTTAGAATTACATGTACATATAATGCCACTGCAAGTATACTGGTAAATACATGTACATGTTAAAAATTAGCTCAGTGTGGTTCAGGGTGTGAATCATAGATGAACCACAGATTAGCAACAAGAGGTTATAAATTCTCCTTTTGGCTGAGATCCTGTTTTTTGTTTTGGTTCTTGGAAGTTCTCTGGACTTTCTATGTCTTGGTCCCCCCTCCCCTGCTAGCAGGTCTAGTTGTCAAACCCTCACCCACCCATGACCACCATTCAGGGAAAGGGAAAGGCAACAAGAGATTGTGAAGTCCTCCAGGACAGGGATTATTTAATTGCTGTCTTTGAAGCTCTACTGTCTAGCACCCAGAAGACAAATTTACCAAATGATCATTATCATCCCAATGAAAGAAGAAGACAGAGACAAACAGGAAATGAACAGTCTAGCGGGGGTGGGGGGCAGCGCATAGTAGGTACTTGGTAAATACAAATTAATTGTTGTACATCAAGAGGTCTCTCAACTTTGGGCTCCTTACCAATCTGGGGAAGCTGTAGACTCAATCTCAAAATAATATTTTAAATATATTAAACAAAGCACATATGATTAGAAGAAAACCAAAGATTAGTGGAAATAAATTATAATTTGCTTTTCCCATCTAGGCCCATGAAATCTATTCACAGACTCTTATTGAGAGCTCCTATTTCTGCTTTTGGGACCCGATGGAATGAATCTCTTTCTTCTTCAACATGACAGACTATACTCTGGCCTTCCTTTAGTCTTGTCTAGACCAAATATTCCCAGTTCCTTTCATTTATCATCAAATAGCATGAAGTCAAAAGGTTCCATCATCTTACCTATCTTTTGGATGCTCTCTGACTTGCCAATATTAGATAGGGATAAAGAACCCCTATTTAAATATTCGATCCAAGGTTTATAACTAGTGACCTGACAGACTCCTGACAGTTAAGCTGGCTCCCTCCTAGTGTCTTCCCCATCTAAGATAACCTTAAGTACCTATTTATATACATCAGAATATATTTTCCTTGAAGGCAGGGCATTCTGTTTGTCTATTTGTACTTCCAGAGCTCAGCACAGTGAATAATACCTGGTATATGCTTACTAAATATTTCATTGGGTCATAGATTTAGAAGTAAAAAAAACCCATAAGCACCTTCTAATCAAACTCCCTCATTTTATAGAAAAGGAAACTAAAGCTCATAATGATTCAGTAATTTGGCCCTGATCATGGAGCAACAGAATTTGAACTCAAGTCTTCCTCACTCCAGGTTCTGTACTTTTTCTATTATACCATGTTCAGTAATTGGGGAGGAGGAGATTCCATGTGATTCTAGTCTTTTCCAATAAAGTATAGCTATATGGTAATAAAATTAGTAGTCACTCTGAACTAACGCTAACCAAGAAGTACTTGCCATAGAGAGATAGTAGAAGGATAGGTATGGGGTCCAAAAGAACAGAAAAATTCATCCTTTGAATAAGTTCAGAGAAACTACTTGAGAAATCACCCTAGGCCATGGTTTTAAAAAATAGCACCCCCAGCACAAGCCTCTTTTTTGCCCAACTTTCAGTTCTCACTGGGAATATGGGAGTGGAATCAGGGCTGTACTTAAGTTGAGCACAAGGCAAACTACTTCCCAGGTGAGAGTCCATGGTGCTGCTGGAGCATCTCCTCACCTAAACCCAAAGTCTTTACCATCTGACCAAGAACTAAGAAATTCGAGACAGGATGGTGAAGACTTAGCTCCCATTCCCCCTCCCTGCTCCAAGAAGTTCTCTTAATTGGAGACATTTATGAATTTGGACAGATAATTAGCATCACTACCCCCTTGCTGAACTCAAGCTCTTCATCAAGGACAAATAGCTGATTTGGGAATGGAAACAGTCAAGGAAGAACATGAATGAAACCATATTGCGAAGTGAACAATTTTAAGTCTCAAGTAACGTCGCCCCTCCCCCTGCCACCCACCTTCCAATTTCACCTTCCCAGTTGGCCAGGAACATTTAAATCATCCTGGAGCATTTCCAAGAAATATGGAACATCTAACTTCTGTTTCTAGAAAACACTGCAAACATTTCTTAAAAGTTTTTCCCTCACATAATTATGCTTTAAATTGTTAATAGCTATAATTACAGAAGATGGCATTGTTGTGCTTGAAATTCTCCCTGCTCCCTTTGGTATTTATTGATGACAAATGGCTTTATTAAAAAATAATGATAATTACATTGTTTGGTATATATCGATACATTTTCACTTTTTCTTTATTATAGTCTTTTAGGTTTTATGGATGGCTTACATTTGGTCTTTGTTTTTTATTGGGTTACATTTGTTTGATGCTATTAAAAAAAAAAAACACTGAGATACGGTATGTTGGCAACTCTGTTACCAATTGGTCAAGAACCTCTAGAATGGTTCACGGGCCTATCTGGCTAAACTGTTATTTTATTACAAAATATTTTATACACACACACCTCAATTCTGATTTCTTGAATTTTAGTGGGTCCTCATTAAAGGAAGTTAGAATTTCTATGCTTCCAGGAAAACTGAAAGAATCCCTACCTAATAGAATTAGGAAGTCTTATCTGGAAATTTCAGGAAAAGAACTTTGAAAAATAGAGAAGGCAAAACCAAGAAATAAGGATAAGAGCATTTAGCCTTACTTTTTGTCCATAGAAAACAAATTTGGCTTTATGCTAAAAAATTTATCTTCCCTTCCAAAAATTTCATCTCTCTCTCCATTTGTATGAGTATATGATTTCTCAGCTCAAAATCCTTCAATTGCTTTCTATTGTTTATGAAATCAAGTTGAAATTCCTTACATCTGCCATTTAAGGCTTTCTAAGATTTAATACTACCCAGTCTGTCTAGCCTTATACTATATTATTCTCCTTCACAATGGTCTGCTCCAAACAAATTGAGTATTACTTTATTTGTGGGCTTCCCCCTCCCATCTTTACTCACAATGTTCCTTAGGCAAAGAATTCCTTTCTTTTCACCTCTTTCCATTTTAATACTCATACTCCTACTGACTGACAAACTGCCAACCCATATGCTAAGCCCTCCATGAAAACTTTCCTGATTCCCAAAGTTAACAATAATCTTCTTCACACTGAACATATATCATATATCACTCTGTAAATCTCTAAAGCGTATATATATATTCTAATTTTTTCTTGATTTCTAGTTTGTGTGTGTGTTTCATATTCTTTACTTAGATAATAAGCTCTATGGGGGCTCAGATTTGTCAATACAGTCTAAGCTTGTTTCCTTTTTATATAGTTGCTAAACTGGAAAAACAGGAGAGATGAACAGCACCTTACATTTCGGTAGTGCAGGGATTCTTAAACTTTTATGTGAGATGGACCCCTTGGCAATTTAATGAAGTCTATGAATCCCTTCTCATGATAATATTTTTAAAATATAAAGCAAAATACATAAAAATTTTTAAAGAACCAAAATATAGAAATACAGTTTTCAATAAAAATTTGTTTTAATCAGGCTCATGGACTCCAGATTAAGAACCCATGAAGAGTGCCTTAAAGTTTTCAAAGCATGTGAAATATATAGAATAAAATATAGTGATATGTACATATGTACACATATGTATATACCTAATGTGTGTATATATGCATATATATACATATACATACACACACATACACAGATATATATATATAAAATCTCATGTGATCCTCCAAACAACTCTGACACTTATTATTATCTCAATTTTATCTTTAAGGAAACTAAGGCTTTCCCAGGGTAATACACACATTCATGTATATGCATATTGATGTGTGTGCACATGTGCACATGTATACATACATGTATATGTACACATATGTATTCTTTTGAGTTAATTCTGTACTTCTTTTATGTGTTTTATGTGTTCACCATTCAAATGTAAATTCTTTGGAAAGAAAGTTCTTTGTTTCATATTTCATACTTATATCTTCAACATCTCATATAGTGTCTGGCACATAGTGTGTACTTAACAAATATTTGCTGATTGATTAACTGGACAAGTAGCTTAGGAAGAACACTGAAAAACCTTAGGAGTTTCTGGAGAATGACAACTAGGTTACAAGAGGCCTTGCAATGGTGCAATATAAGAACCAACTGAAGTAAAGAGGGATCATTTTCTTGGGGAAGAGAAGAAGTAGGGAAGGGATGTTTTGAAGCTACATAGGAGAGTGTGGTCTTTAGCACATCTGAGAAGCACAATATAAGGAAACTGAAAAGGAACAAATTTAGGCTGTAGAGTGAGATCAGCATTCTAAGAAAGTGGGAGGTGATACTTGAAAAACGTTTTCCCTCACTGAAGCTCTTTAGGTCAGCTGGTTAACCTTTTGTCAGGTATAATTTCAAGAGAATCCTTTTTCACTTATGTATTGGATTGAATTATTTTTTTCAGTTTCCTTCCAACTTTGATATTACATGATTATGAAAATGAGATAAATTTCATTATCTTTCCCAATAACTAGCACAGTCCAGTATATATAAACAGTGCTTAATTGGGAAAACTTTTATATTTTAAGATAAAATCAATTTACATATTTTTTAAAGTTTTATTAATGTTATTCTGAGTTTAAGAAATAAAATAAGCATTTCTACACTACAATGGATTTTTTAAAATATGATTACGTATAATGATGAATGCATATGCATTATGTACAACTTGCTATTCTCTTTGCCTATAATAAAGTTATCATGTAATTCCTCTTTATCTTCCCATCGCCCATTACATATTCACACATATACAAACATAAACATATATACACACATGTGTGTATGTATCATTCTATACATACTTCTATACATCTTGAAAGAATAGAGGAGGAAGTATCATAGCATAATGTTTAGTTCAAGCTTTATTATAGTCAGGCCAGTAGCATCCCATTGTTTTTTCTCCTTTTCATTCATTCAAAAGCATTGAGAATAGGGAAAAACAATGCAAATAATCCCTTCCTTAACGGAGCTTAGCAGTTTCTTGAAGGAAGAAGAGAACATGGAGGGCAGAACAACATGTGTGCAGATTAGTGAATACAAAAATATATACAGAGTGATCTGGCTGGCACTAGCAACTGGGAAGATTCCAACAGGACATCTCTAGGAGATGGTATTTGAGCCAAGTCTTGGAGGAAGATGTGGGTGCTAAGATATGCAGGTGAGGAAGAAGCTCATTCCAGCCCATACAATCATGGAGAGCTAAGAACTGGAATTTTGTAGCTATAAAAATAACTAAGGTTGTGTGGTCACAGCACAGAGAGCATGAAAGGAACTGAGATTTGGAGAGATAGGCTGAAGCCAGACTACAAAAGCCAAACAGAAGAGGTTGCATTTGATCCTGGAGGCATTAGGGAGGTAGGACAGCTTCTTGAGCAGGGGAGTTATGAGATCAGAGATGTGTTTTAGGAAAACTAATGTGACAGTCAAGTACACGAGTGAGGAGAGTTCTACCCTGATGTGCAGAGCCACATAAAGTAATGAGAAAAGAACATGAGATTTTGAGGCAGGAGGCACAGATTCAAATCCCAGTTGTGTTAGTTATGTTAGCCCTTATGGGTCTGAATTTCATTATGTCAAGATTTTTTAAAAAGAAGGATTGCCTAAACTGGGTGTTCTTAATTTCTGCTTCATGGACCCCTTCGGAAGAATGAATTATCAATCCTTTTCAGAATAATATTTCATATATATAAAATAAAATATATGTGATTACCAAGATTGAAATAAAGTCATCAAAAATGTTTGTATACATATATATGTCTAAGTGTCAAGGTCCGTGCTAGCTCCCTCTGAAGGGCTCAGAATCAGCCTTAGTCAGGATAAGCAAAAGTCTTTGCCCCATGTTGGGCACCAAATTGTGAAGGTCCAGTCGTCCCTAAGTTATCCTTCGAGACTGCCATCGCAACTCAATCTCAGACTACACTACTCCTTGCCCTCCTGCCCTCCTCTTTTATCCTAGCAGAGATTGTTGTGAGAACTCAACGGGGCTTGTGAGAAAATTACTTCAAACAATGAACTTGCTCCTCCCAAAGGTTGTGTAAACTCCTTTTCAGAAGTTCAAAGGTGCAAACTCCCCCTAAAGGCCGGAACTAAGGGTGTGAATTCTGAGCTAGAGAATTGCCCAGACAACCTGAGTTCTCACCTTGTAATCCTAACACCTAAGCATATATATGCTATGTTATTATATAAATATGTAGAATGTGTAAATGTATGTATGTGTATATAAATGTATTGTATATGTGTGTGTGTGTATATATATACACACACATATACATAAATGAATATGTCCTGTTGCTTTTTAAAATAAATTCATGGACCCAAGGTTAAATATACCTGGACTAGGCAATCTCTAATATTCCTTCCATTTTTCAAATTGTATAATTCCATTCTCTCTCCCCATTTAATCAAATGAACTACACAATTTCTGGGGTGCTTGCTGTAGAGTAGGCACATTCCTCTGTAAGCCGCCCTTCTATTTTCCACTGACATTTCTCACAAGGTGACCCGTATTCTCAAATCCTGTATTTGCCTGAGAAGATTAATCCATGGATTTTCCTTTTCTTCTCTTCAGTGCTGTCTCAGTGGCCCTAGTGTGAGACATGCCGTGTGTCAATGCAAAGACCTGTATTAATCAACAATACTAAATAAAGCAACAGCAGTTTGAAAATCAAAGAATGAACCTTAGGGACACCGATATTTGCATGTTCATAATAAATACTTAACCACACATCTGTGCAACATTCTATATTGTTAGAGGAAAGACAGTTTTATGTTGATCATTTTTTGGCCAGTTCAACACTCACTCAAGATCTAGATAAGCAAAAGAAACATAACTGATATTAATAATAAAGAAATCTTGTTAGATATTTAAAACATACAAAAATAAATGTGAGAAAATGTATTTTAAGCTTCTTATAACTTTTGATCAAATAAACATCAAACTGATGTCTTTTCCTCAAGGATCAGTAGTGTCTAGGCTGGACAAATTCTCTTTACTGCCTCCTTAAATCATCTGATCATTATCCTCTTGTCCTTCTATTCTACACACTTTTATACTTTACTATGTATTCATGTCTTGTTTCATATTGTTATTCTTTAACCTTATATTTATTATTTATTTTATTTTATTTATTGATGGACTGCAAGGGCAATAACAGTGTGTCCAAAGAGTTCCCTTTGTAAATAACTAAGTCTAATCAATCAATCCATCAGCAAACATTTATTAAACTCCTACTATGTGTCAAATATAGTGATAAGTGCTTGAATACAAAGACTTTGTTCTCAAGGAATCCACAATTTAGTCATTGAAACAACATACCACAAATATGTAAGTTTGTACAACAATTTACAAGCAGATTCGTAAAAAATAAGTTAGAGATTATCAACATGAAGAAGTCACCAACATTAAGGGAGTATTGGGAAGGGTATCTTGTAAAGATAAGATTTTTGCTGGTATTCAAAAGTAGACAGGAAGCTAAAAAGTAGAGAGGAGAAAGGAAGAATTAATAATATAAGGGTGAGTCAATGAAAGTATCTGGAATTGAGAGATGAAGTATATTGGATGAGGAACAGCAAGGAGACCAGTATCACCTGAGAGTAGAGTAGTTAAATGGGAATAAGGTGTAAAAATACTGAAAAGGTAAATGCAGCCAGGTTTTAAGATTATGAACATCAAACAAGATTATTTATGTGAGCAAGAAGGAGAAAAAAAGCTTTTGGAAAAGATTAAATAGGAGTGTGACATTGTCAGGCTTGAACTCAGCTAAGATGACAAAGTAAAGGCAAGAACTCAAAAACAAATTTTAGAGCATCAAAACATCCCAAAAATAGAGAAGAACATTTTCCAGCTGAAGGCAACTTAGATGCAGCAAAAACAATCTGACACTGGGGTGGGAGTCCAGCACACAGTCCCAGAGCAGGGCATGCTGGCAACCCTGGACCATCCCCAGCCTTGGCGGAGACCGAATCAGTGGCAGTACTGCAAAAAGAGAGCCTTTTGGAAGGTCAGCAGAAAAGGTCTGTGGAAGCAGAGTGGGAGCACAGCACGTGATCCTGGCTCAGCCTCAGCTCCATCCTGGAAATAGAGCCCTAGTGTAACAAAGAGGTAAAAGCCAATTAATGGGCTAGAAAAATGAGCAAACAAAAAAAGTTTGAAAGTTATTATAGTGACAAGGAAAATCAAAACACACACTCAGAAGATGATAAAGTCAAAGTTCCTACATCCAAAACCTCCAAGAAAAATAAGAATTGGGCTCAGGCCATGGAAGAGCTCAAAAGGGACTTTGATAATCGAGTAAGCAAGATAGAGGAAAATTTAGGGAAAGAATTGAGATAAGTGCAAAAGGAAACAAACACACACACACACACACACACACACACACACACACACACACACACACACACAAAACTAATTGAGGAGAAAACACCATAAAAAGCAAAATTGGTCAATTGTGAAAGAAGGTACAAAATCTAACTAAGGAAAATAAGTCCTTAAAAAAAAAAAGAACTGAGCAAATGGAAGCTAATGACTATGAGAAAGCAAGATACAATAAAGCAAAACCAAAAAAATGAAAAAAAAAATAGAAAAAATGTGAAATATCTCATTGGAAAAACAACTGACTTGGAAAATAGATCCAGGAGAGATAATTTAAAACTTATTGGCCTAGGGGCAGCAAGGTGGTGCATTATATAGAGCACTAGTCCTAAAGTCAGGAAGACCTGAATTCAAATCTAGTCTCAAACAATTAAACACTTCCTAGTTGTGTGACCCTGGGCAAGTCACTTAACCCCAATTGCCTCAGCAAAAAATATATATGTATATATTATTGGTCTACCTGAAAGTCAAGATCAATAAAAGAGCCTGGACATCATCTTTTAAGAAATTATCAAGAAAAACTGTCCTGATATTCTAGAACCAGATAGTAAAATAGAATTTTTTTTAATTAAAGGTTTTTATTTTCATGCATATCCACGCATATAAATATATGCATGGAGAATTTTTCAATACTGACCTTTGCAAAACCTTGTGTTTCAAATTTCCCTCTTTTCCCCAACCCCTTCCCCTAGATATAAAGTAATCCAGTATATATTAAACATGGTAAAATATATATGTTAAATCCAATATATGTATACATATTTATACAATTATCTTGCACAAGAAAAATCAGATCAAAAAGGAAAAAAAAATCAGAAAGAAAACAAAATGTAAGCAAACAACAAAAATAGTGAAAATTCTATGTTGCGATTCACATTCAGCTCCCACAGTCCTCTCTTTGGGTATAGATGGCTCTCTTCATCACAAGACCATTGGAACTGGTTTGAATCCTCTCAGTGTTGAAGAGAACCACATCCATTAGAATTGATCGTCATATAGTCTTGTTTTGCTGTGTATAATGATCTCCTGGTCCTGCTCATTTCACTTCACATCAATTCATGTAAGTCTCTCCAGGCCTCTCTGAAATCATCCTACTAATCATTTTTTATAGAATAATAATATTCCATAACATTCATATACCATAACTTATTCAGCCTTTCTCCAATAAATGAGCATCCATTCAGTTTCCAGTTTCTTACCACTACAAAGAGGGCTGCCACAAACATTTTTGTACATGTGGGTCCCTTTCCCTCCTTTACGATCTCTTTGAGATATATTCCCAGTAAAAACACTGCTGGATCAAAGGGTATACACAGTTTGATAGCCCTTTAGTTATAATTCCTAATTGTTCTCCAGAATGGTTGAATCAGTTCACAACTCTGCCAACAATGTATCAGTGTCCCAGTTTTCCACATACCCTCCAACATTTATTGTCCTTATCTTTTCCTGTTATCTTAGTCAATCTGAGGGATGTATAGTGGTACCTCAGAGTTGTCTTAATTTGCATTTCTCTGACCAATAGTGATTTAGAGCACCTTTTCATATGGCTAGAAATTATTTCAATTTCTTCATCTGAAAATTGTTTTTTCATATCCTTTGACCAGTAAAACCAGAATTGAAAGAATCCACCAATCATCTCCTGAAAGAGATCCCAAAAAGAAAACTCTGAGGAATATTATAGCCAAATTCTGGAATTCCCAGGTTAAGGAGAAAATATTGCATGCATCTAGAAAGAAACAATTTAAGAGTAGTGGAGCCAGAGTCAGGATAACACAAGATTTAGCAGCTTCTATAATAAAACAGATTCTTTAATAAAGAACCGGAGGGCTTGGAATATGATCTTCTGGAGAGCAATGGAGGTAGGATTGTTAATAAAGAATCACCTACCCAGCAAAATTGAGTAAAATCCTTCAGAAGAAAAGGTGGTCATTCAATAAAACAGAGGATTTTCAAGCATTTGTAATGAAAAAACCATAACTAAATGGATAAATTGATTTTCAAATATAGGACTTGGAAGAAGCATTAGGAGGTAACCAGAAAAGTGATATTATAAGGGAATTAAGATTTTGAAACTCAGAATGTTCTCCTTATTATGGCAGTTAGAAGGAGTATATGTAGACAGAGGGCATGGGTATGAGTTGAATATGAAGTAATAATATCTTTTTTTAATGCTGAAATTAAGGAGTTAGGAGAAAGGGAAAGGAAAAAGTGGAATAGTGCAAATTATCTGCCATTAAAAAGAGGTAAGAAAAAGCTTTTAAGTGTAGGAGAAGAAGGGGAAAAGAGGAGTGAGTGAATCCTACTCTCATCAGAACTGGCTCAAATAGGAAATAACATACATACTCAATAGGGATATGGAAATCTATATTACCCTTCAGGAAAATAGGAAGGAGATGGGATAATGGAAGGGGGAAAAGCAACAAAATTGATAGTATATTGGGAGAGGGAGTAATCAGTAGCAAAACACTTTTGAGGAGGGACAGATTGTAAAGAAAGAGAATAAATAGGGGAAATACAATTAGCAATAGTAAATGTAAAAAAAATGAAGCAAGTTTTTTTGAAAGGCTTCATTTCTCAAAAATAGAGGGAACTGAGTCAAATTTATTAAAAAATAAAAAATAAGAGCTATGCCCCAATTGAAAAATGATCAAAAAATGTGATCTGTGTCCAAAGGGCTGTAAATTCATTCATATACTTTGATGTAACAACACCATACTAGACATAAATACCAAAAGAGATTTGGGAAAGAAAAAAAAAAAAGGAAAATAACCTATAAATACAAAAAATATTCATAGCAGCTCTCTTCTCAGGATAAAAAAAATGGAAATTGAGGCGATGCCCATCAACTGGGGAGTAACTTAATAAACTGTGGTATATGGTTGTGATGGAATATTATCATTCTCTGGAAAATGATGAGCAGGATACTCTCAGGAAAAAATAAAACCACCTGGAAAATCCTCCATGAACAAAGTAAAATAATGACCAACTGTAGATGACTTTGCTATTCTCAGTAATACAATCATCCATGACTATTCTGAAGGACTTAAGATGAAAAATCCTATCCATATCCAGAGAAGGAACTAATTGTGTCTGAATACAAACTAAAGTATTCTTTCTTTCTCTCTCTCTTTCTTTTTAACTTAATTTTTGAGGGTTTTTATTGTCATTATGGTAAGAGATCTGTTTTCTTTCCAACGTGACTTATAAGGAAATGTTTTGCATAATTTCACATGTGGTTTCTTAATTGTGGATGGGAATAGGGAAAAGAATCTAAAGCTCTAAAATCTTAAAAAGAAATGTAAAAAAAATTGTTTTGAATATGACCAGAGAAAAGCATTAAATAAATAAATATTTTTAAAACTTTATCAACAGCTGAGTGAAGGATGGACTAGAGTGCAACCCAGACAGGGATTTCATAAATTATTGGTAATGTGGATGATCCTGAGGATGATAGCATTCTCATTCAAATATAGGAAAGCTTATTCACATTCACAAAATCCGAGTTGAAAGAGTTGCCAGCTATCATCTGCGTCAATCTATACCTGAACAATAATTCACTGTGCCCCAAACTCTTCAAGCCTTTGCTTGCACACTCCAGAGGAGTGAGAACACACTATCTCCTGAAGCACTCTGCTTCAGTAATTATATCCAAATCTATATAGCAATACAGCATGAGCTAGAAAGTCTTTATCACGCCTAAGTTTGTTCCTTTGCCACTTCTACTAATCTGTCCTCTGGGAACCAAGAGAACAAAACTAATTCCTTTTCTACATGGTAGTCTGTAGAATACTAGAAGACTGATATTATATCCCCTTCAAGTTTTCTTTTTTCCAAGCTAAATGGCTCCAGTTCTTTCAACAGGTCTTCACATGGCAAGAGTTCTACATAGGCGCTCCATCATTATGGATGATATTTTGCTTTTTGTATCCTTCCCATAAGGTAACACCAACTTTAACAATGTTATTATGAAAAATATTTATATTGCATCATATAAATTCTAAGTAATTATAGGAATTCAGAGAAAGAAAATAAGTGAAGTCATGGAAGAAAGCTTCATAGATTCCCTAGATAATTATAAATTTGAAGACTCAGCATGATGTGGACCAGAAAAGACTACAAAGGGGTTATTTTAAGTGAAGAAAATAACATGAGCAAAGTTGTAGAGGCAAGAATAATCCCTAAGAAGACCATAAAGGGGAAAACACTCTTAATGTTGGAAAATAGTGGGAAATTAAGTATGAATAGAGGATCAACTGCTTCGGTACCTTGAATGCCAGATAAGGAATCTGGATAAGATCCTTAAATAAATAGAAAGTCAATATCAATCTAGGTTCTGGGAAGAAGGATATGAAATTGGCTCTATATACTCAGTGTGAAAGCAGTCTAAAGAGAACAAAAAATCCCAAAGGATGAGTAAATGTCCATCCTTTTAGGTGAATGATCTGAGATACTACAGCACATGTGGTCATCCCCCTACTCATTACATTTTGCTCAGAGATGATTAGGGAATTAGCATTTCCCATGTTATCAGAAGTGGAAAGGCAGGACAAGGAAAACTAAAGTAGACTTACTAAGTATCATCAGATTATAGAAGCAAAATTTGGGGGGAAGTTTTGGTGGTTGGGTTTTTTTTAAGCCAGATTTTAAAATGAAGTGATTACCAAGCCAAAGGGCAGAGAGCCTTGCTTTAGCAATGTCTAAATTTCTTTTCTTGCATTTTATACTTGCTAAAATGAGTCCTACTCAGTGGTTCCAGTGGCAAGCACATAATAGATACTCAGTGTAATTTTTTAAAGTAATTGATTCTTATTGACTATATAAAAACAAAGATCCATGCTGTGCCTTAGAAGCAAGGGGAAACAGAGAATGGGGGAGATGAGCAGTTAAACCTGCAAAAGAAGCAGCAACCTAAGGCTAAATTCACCAGGCTGTCTAGTTGGGCAGGTGGTGGCTGATTTTTCATGATACTTGATGAAATGGAGGGCAAGGGTCAGAGACGTTTACAGCAGGAAATGTGTAATGGATATTGGTATTTAAAACAGAAACCAGTCCTGAGTTTAAGTTAATGTTTCATATCCAATAAAGAAGGCTAAATATCTATCGTTTTGATAGATTGCTATAAATGAAACATTAGAGGAGCTTTAAAACACCCTGTTTCAGATCTTCATTACATGAAATTAATCTTGAGCAGAATATCAAATGTAACATGGCCAGACTTAGCAGAATGGCCAGTTGGAGATCATGGGCCAAGATTTCCTTACCCCCTTCTCTTCTCCCTACTTATCTCTGCCTTTGAAGACAAAGTCAGAGGTGGGAAGGTGAAGAAGGAATCACTTCTTGATATAATTGAGGTCTGGGCAGTTCACGAACAGAGTAAGAACTACTTGGATAGCAAAGAAAAGCATCCTTGGAAAGCTCAAATCTGACTACTCAGAACAGGTAAAAGGAAAGCAAGAGAGTTTTAGAGGGGAGAGTTAAGGATAAAACATGACCTTCATTTCTTCTTCCAAATATCCACAAATTGATGGGACGTCACTCTGAATATTGCAATACACCAAATATTTACAATTAACAAATGTTTATTAAGCAGGCATTTTATAATTTTCCACACTACTTTACATTAGTCTTCCATGTAGAGCTTGGATATCTCATAGAAAATAGTAAGCTACTTGAGAGCAGTCATTGTCACTTTTTTATCTCTTGTTAGTATTTGTGTCTCACATACTATAGCTGCTCAATAAATATTTCTTGAATAAATAAATTTTGAATGTCTTCCCATTCAGTCATCAATAGAGGATGTATATAATAGTCTAAAAGCTTTCTTCTGGTTCTTTTTTCATTTTCAGAACTATTTATCTAATCTATTAACCTTCATTTTCATTGCATGATGCATCCACTGCTCTTTCCAGTTGTATATGTTGTTATTGTCACTAGTATCATTAACTCTCTTCAAACATTGTCCCTAAACATGTAGAAAGCCAATGGTCACAACAAAAGAATTTAGGAGATCACCAAAACCAAGGGATGTTGCTTTTTTAGCTTTTCTTCAGACAAGATTGAGTCACAAATTAAGCCAAGAGTATAATGTGTGCACAGGTGTATGTTTCTGCAGGCATTAACATCTGTAATGTGACAGGTATAGGTAAAAGCATCTTTGTGATATTATTTCAGAGAAGATACTGGAATTTGGATGAGCAGACAGTACTCTTTTAAACTTTGCAATCAATCAATACACCAAGTGAAGAGAATTTGTAGGAAGACCCTATAAAATCCATTTTTCAACTATTAGATTCAACAATCAATAACAATGTTTTATGAACTAGAAAAAAAGTCCTTCTCTTTGTTAACGCTCTCACCAAGACCTCATCAACCCACTTCCTTCAGAAATGAGGAAAAAAAGTTTCTTGAACATTTACCCCTTAAAAGAGTTACTTTTCAGTGGTTGGTGATCCATTTAAAAATCCTTCTCACACACAGTCTCTCCAGTGGAAGTGGAAATGCAAGAATTTCACTCCATCACATTCCTTTCATCTATCTCAATGTCTGAAAACATTTCTTCCCTTGACATTTATTTATAATAGGTTTCAGTACATCCATTGGATTTGTAAATTCTGAAATCAAATCTGCAAGAGTGCAGATTTACCTTTTGGTCCAGTGAAAGGGAGAACAACTACCATGTGTCTCCCAATCACATTTTATACCTCTTTCTCATTGAATTCTACATTTCATATTCAACTCCAATGTTGTTCATCCTTCGTTTTTTGAGGACCAGTGACATCATGATATTGGGGTCAGGGTACAGTGTGTCCAACTGTGACTGATCAGTCCAATACAAGTTTAGAAGGCTCCACCACAGGTCAGGCACAAAGAATTCATTAGAATATTTGGGAAGGAGATGTGTCTGGATTTGTACAGCTCATGTTTTCTTTGTGCTGTTGTGATTCAGCTTTACTCGTGCAGTATAGCACTATAGTATATAGTACTTTGGTACAGGCAAGCCATGCTAGGCGGCCTCTCCCATGTCTCACAATCTATATTAAAGTTTTTCAGAGAGACTTTTAACATATCCTTATACCACCTTTTCTGACCTTAGTCAGTTTTTCCATAAAATAGTCTTCCAAAAGAAGAAAACAATTTATTTCAATTCTCTCTAAAGAAACTGTGATCCCTACTGGTATCAGATACCCTTCAGTGACAGAGGTGATTATCCACGCTAGCCTCTGTCTGATGTAATGCTTATCCATATCATCCTAGGACTTCCCTATATGAAGTCCATTCAAATGTAGGGTTTTCCACACTAATTTTTTTAACATTGCAGGCACATTAATAACACCCCTGAGTTCCTTCTTTTAGCATATATTATTTTGTTTTATTTTTCAGTCACACCTTTCTTTGAAATTGAGCTTCATATTATTTATTTAATTACTGACTGTATGTCCCCTCCTCAAAAAAGTGGGGGTACAAAAGAACAAATCAAATATCTCAATCAAAGTTGATTTACTCAAAAGGCATATCCTCAATTATCAAGATCCTACAAGATTCTAGTTACATAAAAATCACATGTATGTAGCATTGTAATGACTTTTGTTTAAACTGAGTCTTATTCTTGGCTTTTGAGCTTAGAGTCACTGGATCTGTACAGATTTATCAACAGGTCCAGGTTCCCCTATCTAACTAATTCCCAAATAACCAGATTCCTTCTGGTTTTTATAATGTGTGCAAAAAATGTTCAACTTGCAAAGTGAATATGTAGGATGATGACTGGAGCAAGGAAATCCAGCTGTCTATTTTCAACTCCTGGAAAAAGGCAGGCTAAAATCCTCTCTGTGATTTCTTTTATGGTGACTCTGAGAGGGAGGACCCACCTAGGATACTGCATATTAATTTCAACAGAGCTAATACCCAAAATGTCCCACCAATTTACTCTTCACTGACAATGTTAAAAGAAAATGATTTATGCAGATCAATCACCTGGCTCATCAAGTCATACCCTGACAGCCAGCCTTCATCATTGCTATTTAAAAGGCACTGCTGACAGAAAAGACCGACTCTTTGATTAAGGGCCCTGTCTGGCTAACCTTTTATTTGAAGAGTGATTGCCGCTGAGTGACAAATACTTTTCCATTCATTTCAAGGCAAAGATATTGACATTCAAATTCTTGATGGCTACACTGAACAGATGCCACTGTTGGCAAATGGCTTGATAGTAACAGCAGGTATACCATGACTCTGGGGGGCAAAGAGAGCGAGAGAAAAACAAAAAGACGAAGGATAAAAAAAACACACTACTGGCTCCAGCTTAAGGTTCTCAACAAGTGAAAGCCACAGATCTCCCAGCCAAATCCTCTTTTCTCAACAGTTATCATCAAAGAACATCTGTTTGTTGTTTCTCCCTAGTCCACTTCTTGAAAGCGTCCTAGCCTTATCTTGACCCCACTTGGAAATAGTATTGGCTATTAGTGCTAGAAATCAAGAGAGATTCGGAAGGGCAGTGACCCCAGCCCAGAGGAAAGATGCCCTCTCCCTCCTCACAAGTGAGAGGTCCCTCAGCAACCACCATTCCTGCCTCCCCTTGAGCTGTCTGCTGTCTGTAATATGAACTGCAAATTGCAGGTACCGTATTACCTACAAAAAATATCAGACCAAATATGTTTGTTCCTGTAAGGCTGATTATGGTGTCACTTAAAAAAAAATGAGAGAAAGAGATGGAAGATGGGAAAGGGTGAAGAAAACTAAGGAAAGAGGGAAGGAGGGGAAAATAGAGATAAATGAAAGGGAAGAGAGAAAGGAAGAAGGAAAAGGGGAAGGAAGAGGAAGGGAATAAGAAAAAGAGGGAGAAAGAAGGAAGGAAAGGGAGAGGAAGGGACAGATGGAGAGAGAAAAAGGAAGAAAAAGGAGAAGGAAATGAGAAAAGAGGTGAGTGAATGGAAAGACAAAAGAGGGATTGGAAAGAAGGAAGGGAAAGGGAGAAAGGAGAAAAGAGAGAATAGAGAAAGATGGGGGCAGAAGGATTAAAAGAAATAGGGAAAGGAAAGAAAGAGAAGCTGACCAAATACAGAAAATTACTCTCTATTTCATGTAATAGCAGTTTATATGAGATCTCCATAGGCATCAATTACAAATATACATAGTATATATATATATATATTCACCTAAACAGCAGGATTAACTTGTTTTTATTATTAAAATTTCAAAATATTTTTAAAGAGAAAATACACCCCTGGGGATTAAAGTCAACACTTTGTGGCAACAACCATCACTAAGCTGGGTGATAAATTATTTCTAGGTACAAAATGAAAATAGCCCAGCAGGTGATCAGTGCTTCCTTTTAAATCTTGCAGAGATGCGGAGGCTGGACCTTACTGAATGGTTATCAAAGAAGCTGACCAACCATCCCTGGATTCCCCTGGAGTGAGACAAACTGGGCCTTGCCAAGATGCATTAACAGCCATGACAAAGTTTTTTTTTTACAGGATGGCTTATATAGCACCTTCCTCACAACTATCTCGTGAAAGGGGCAATGTCACTATCATAACCCCTATATTATAGATTAAGAAAGTGATTTTCCTAGAGGTTAAGTGATTTATTCATTATCACACATCCAATAAAAGATCAGAACCAGGCACCAAAATTGCATCTCTCCTGACTACAAATCCAGTTAGCATTATATCAGTACCACTTCTCATCCTTGACCCAAGGAATATAAATGACCACTTGCTTTCATCTCTTATTCTTCACAGCTGGACATTCATATTGCCAAGAAATAGAAATTTTACCCTCCCTACTTTTATATATACCATGTCCCAAACAATCCAGATAGCCCCTGCTAGTTCCCCATACTGATTTTCTCTTCCTTCATTTCCATCTCTTTCTGATAATCCCCATTCTTAAGAAATATACACAATTAATTACAAAGGATTGCTAAAACCCCAGGACTTGAATCATGTAGGAAAGAAGTGTATGGAAGGATCCCTAGGTTCAAGTTGTTTGCAATCCTGTTAACCTAGTACAATCTAGACTAACACACAAATAAATAATAGAGAAAAAGAGAGGAGGAAAAAGGGAGGAAGGAGAAAAGAAAAAAGAATAGGAACGTCTACTTTGGTGCTTAATGGGTTAAATACACTGAGTGCCCTAGGAGTACCAATGAAAGAGAGATTTAAATAGAGTTGGAATAAACAGGCAAAGTGTCCTGCAGAAGTGATCTTGAATAGATCTCTGTATGATGGATGTAAATAACTGGAGGGTAAAGGGAAAGACATCAACAAAAGTAGGAATGAGCATAGCTAGTGCCTCTGTGGGCTAGTAGGAAATTCATGCCAATGGAGCCAAAGTGTGTGCTGAGAACAATGGAGCAAAAGGATGAAGGGAATGGGCCATGTTATGGAAGACCTCGAAATCTAGCAAAGAGGCTTGATGTGCTAAGAAATACCAGGTTACTGAGGAATGTTGAGGATAGGGTAAAAGGAAATAATGAAAATGTCATCTCTAAGAGGGGTCCTTCACCTTCTTTATGTCATTGACCCCTTTCACAATCTAGTAAACCTAGAGACTCTTAAGAATAATGTTTTTCAATTCCTTAGATACATAGAATTACAAAGAAAACCAACGATATTAAATACAGTTATCAAAGTGTTTTTTAAAGTTCACAGAGCCCAGGTTAAGAACTCTTTGATGGGCATTGTTATAGAGAATTGAGGGCAGAGAGACTGGAATCAGTGAAGCCAGCTAGTAGACTGCTACAATAATCCAGATAACAAATCTTTAGGGGAATAAAGACTGGGTGCTTTAGTGAATTGCCAGCTTAAAGGGAGTTAAGAGTAGCCAAAGAAGCTAATACAATTTTACTCCGTCCTTTTCACAACACACCTGGAGAACATAATTGCTCAGTCTTGGGCACTATCGCTTAGGAAAAACATTAATACTTATAAGTGAGTGTTCCAAGAAGGGAGATCAGAATGGTGAGAGGGTTTGTGTCTATGCCATATGAGAATTGGTTGAGAAAACGGGGAATGTTTAACCTGGAGGAGAAAAAAGTATGGAAGGTAAAGAGGAAGTCATAATAGCTGGATTTAATGTGTGAAAGACAGTCTATAAAAGAGATATCAGACTTGTTCTGCTGAAGGGAAGAACTGGGAGCAAAAAGGAGGTAAAGAAAAGCCAATGGAGGCTTCATGTAAAGGGGGGATGCTCCAACTACCCAAAGAGAATGTGTTCCCTCTCAGGGTTAGTCCTTCACTGAAAATCTTCCTTCCAGAAAAGGCTGGATACCCACCTGCCAGATATATTATAAAAGATATTGGACTCTGAGCTTCTATTAATGCTCACATTCTATGATTCTGGGTAAAGGGATGAGCATCTGAACCAAGGTGATAACAGTGGAAGTGAGTTGCATATGAACGGCAACTAAAAGGACAAACCAGGATGAGAGCACGGAAAGGACATTGAGTCAGGAGTTTCAAATCCTACCACTGATGCTCACTACCCATATGAGTTTGGGCAAAGTGCTTGGGCTCTTTGGTCTCCTTTTCCTCATCTCTAAAATGAAGGGGTTTGACAAGATAGCCTCTAGGGTTCCTAGGGCCATACCTTAAGAAATGATTAAATATGGTGAGTAAAAGGAAAGACAAAGGCAAAAATGACACTGACATCGAGCCTGGAAGATTGATGGCGATACCAGTGAGATAGGCAAAGGAGCCAGTTTCAAGATTGCCCAGTTAAGAAATCTTGTTGGCAGCTGAATATGTGGAACTAGATCTCAAGTGGAAGGATAGAAATGGATTAGAAGAAGAATCTTTAGCAAAGAAGACATTTTAAGCTATAAGAACAGAAGAGTTATTCATGGGAGAAAACCACAAAGAAATTAGGACAAATGGACAAGGAATGAGTTGGGAGCATTGTTGACAATGAAGGGTCACATTGGGGAAAATATAGAGAAGCAATGTGATTGGAGTGCCAAACATAGAGTCAGGAAGACCAGGGGTCAAATACTCCCCCTCAACACTTATTTTGTACATCGTTCCTTTCTTCTTTCCTTCCTTCCTTCTCTCTTTCCTTCTTTTCTTCCTTCCTTCTTTCCTTCCCTCTTTCCTTCCCTCTTTCCTTCTTTTCTTCCTTCCATCTTTCCTTCTCTCTCTTTCCTTCTTTCCTTTCTTCCCTCCTCAGCTGTAAAATCACAAGATTGGACCAGACAGGTTCTAAAGAGCTTCCCAGTTTTAAATCTGTGATCCTATGAAGGACATGGAAGTAATAAGAATTCATAGACTTAGAAAACCAGAGGTGGTAGGGACTTCAGAAGCCATTTAATTCATTTCTTTTATTTTGAAGATAAGGAAATGAAGATGCAGAGATTTTAAAAAGGCTTGCCCAGCGTCACTCAAGTGGTCAGTGTCTGAAGTTGGGCCTCAACTAGATCCTCTGACTGACTCATTCAACTGTACCATGATGTGTCCCTTAATGTTATCTTAGGAGCAGTTATGATTGACAGGTGCAGCAAAGCAGCAGAATGAAGATGGAGAAAAGTTTTTCTTTTTCTTCCTACCCTTCTCTTGAATCATATCCCCTTGTTCTATTTCACTAAATAATAATCACTCAGCTCAAGGGGCAATCTTTTTAAATGCATTTTTGGAGGTGCCCATTGGAAGCAGCCTGCTGACTTGGCCACAGGTTACCCTTTATTCCTTAAGTGTGGCCCATTCTAATGCCTTCTCCTTTCCTTACTCCTAGACTTGCTATTCTCTCTCAGTCTAAGTGGTTTTTTCCCATCTCTACTTTCTTCACTGATGTATAATCTCTTGCTCTGGGATCCAATTTTTGCTTAGAGGACTTTTTATGAACCTCTTATTAAATGCCCCAGAGATTTTTCCTAGAGCTTTAGTTGGCTTGAATTTGCATAGTTGGGGGCCTTTTTATTTTCTTCAGGTAGGTTAATTAGGATTTTTTTTCTCTCTGCTGGTAAAATTACTGTTGTCTTTAAATGGTCCTGAAGCATGGCCCCTTGGATACTGTTGGGATTTCGGACAATTTCCAGTTTAACTCAGCTGAAGATGAACCAAATAATAACTCATTTGCCCCTGACTTCCTAATGCAGCAGAATCATTCTAACTCATATCTGGCAGGGCTCTACGTTCATATTGTGATGGTAAAGTTAGTAGAAAAATCTAGCCTTTCTGTCCCTATCTGTCTCCATCCCTTCCTCCTTATTTTTCCCTTCCCCATCACCATTAACTTAAGTGTGTTAAATTTATCACTCACAACATTGTGATCATTGTTCCTTAAATATTCATCTCACTTCCTTAGATAAATTGTAATTGTTTGAGGATAGGTGCCATGTTATAATTCTGCATCTATCAAAGGTTCTAGTTTGGTTCCAAGCATTTCATGGAAATGCTGTCTGTTTTCTTATTGATTAGGAAATAATTCAAAGAGGTTAGCACTCACTTAAAGGAGCCTAACATTTGAGTTTAATGACTACATAAGATCCTTTGGCTTTTGTATTGCTTTATTTTGTTTTGAGGAGTTTTTTTGTTTGTTTGGTTGGTCAGTTGGAGTTTTGTTATTGTTGTTGGGTATTTTTGCTTCTTTTGAAGGGGATTGTCTCTCCATCCTCATCACCTAGCACCGGACCTAGAAAACAGGAAATGTTTAATGCCTGTTGAATGAAACCAAAATGCACTTGCTGAATTTTTTTCCACGAAGATTCTAAAGCCCAACCTAATCTGGTAGAATTGAGATGAGATTGGTGGAAAAGAAGGGAGGAGACCCTCATTCATTATAAGCCTTAGAAGGAAATAAAAGATGATATATTTAGAGTTCACAAAAAAGGCAACCTAATTAATCCTTTAATTTTTTTTAGATGAGCAAAATAAAGTTTAAGATAATTAAGTTACTGGTCCAAGGTCATACAGATAGAATAGAGTAGAGGCAGATTGCAAGCATAGGTCCTCTGACTCCAAAAACAGTGCTCTTTCCACTGTTCCTCAGAATCTCCACTTATAAGACCTTTTAAGACTCAAGGACCTTAGTTCTCTTAGGGTTAGTTCATTTATAAAATAGAAGTAATGAATTTTTATTTATTAAATCTTTTCACCTCTATAAACCTCCTTCCTTATCTGCAAAATAGATAATATCCCCTATAAACAGCCCTGATCTCACAGGATTGTTTTCAGGCTCAAATGAGAAAATATATGCAAAGGGCATTGTAAACCTTGGAGTGTCATATAAATAGGAGATCTCATTCTATTTTAAAGAAAATAAACTGTAGGAAAGTGAGATTTGCTTCTTTTCAAAAAGCTTCACTAAAAATCACAATTCACCTAGCTTTGACAAGACTCTACCTAAGTCAGCTGTGACTCAGTGGTACTAAAGATAACAATCTTTATATTTATTTATAAATATAAATAAATAATATAAATATTTATATTTATTTATAAATAAATAATAAAATAAAATAAAAAATAAATAATATAAATATTTATATTTATTTATAAATATAAATAAATAAATATAAATATTTATTTATATTTATTGATGGGGTACACCCATCAATAAGAGGAGAGAGTATCAATGTATTCCTGGGATCCCTCTGCCACTACAGGAAACATGTCTTCTGCTCTCTTTAAGTCTACTGGAATGAGACCCGGTGGACTCTACTCACTCTTTCATATTTTCCAGCTTTGAAAACCTCCAACTCCATATCTGATCAACAACAAAGTGGTGAGGACTTTCAGGGCTGACAGCCGGGACATAATTACAGACGACCATCAACGAGCTGCCTTGTTAAACAATACGGCTTATAATGCACTCCAAAATCAACTGTTTACCTTTCAAATATTTCCATTGAAAAGTTTGAACAGGTGCAGTGTGGATTGTTTTCATAAAAGATATGCAAACAGAAGATAGGAAGGTTCTTATTTCAAAGACCACAAAGCTAGTCACTCACTAATAGAATCCTCGCTGACGTATTCAAGGAGGATAACAATAATAATAAAAATAACATAGAAACTTGATATTTATATAGTTCATTAAAGTCTGCTAAGCCCTTTATAAATGTTCTTTCATCTCAGCTTCAAAACTATGCTGAGGTATTAATTATGTCCAATTTATTATATTATCCAATTATTATGTAACACATGCAATATATAATAATGAAAGATAACAATGCACAATTTATAATACATATTACACATATATAGTGTGGCAAATAGGATGGTTTCCTTCTTGCACTCTCTCATGTACACCCGTATGTAAGCATGTGAATTGTGTATACATAAACATATAACTATGTATTCTGCATTATTATAAAATGCATGTGGTAATGTAGCATGTATGTCGTGTATGGCTATATATGTGTGTGCACGCAGACACATATATGTTTACAAGCTGTCTCCCCCATTAGATTGTAAACAACTTGAGAGCAGGTCCTTTGCTTTTTTTTTTTTTCTTTTTAAATCTTCAAGCACCTAGCACAACACTTGTAGATGCTCAATAAATATATGTTAACTTACTACAGTTTTTATAGATGATAAAAATGAAATTTAAAATAGACTTTGACACGGAGCCTTGACACCATGCCCAAATTCTATCTCATACTACATTGTCTTTTGAATGTGAAACAGAAAATGGCATTTTAAATACTTTAACAAACCCTTCCCTGGCACTCAACCTTTGGCTTTAGTTGATGACCAGAGTGGCAATGAGTAAGAAGAAGAAGGAAGATTATGCATACCCGATTTGTCACTTTAAGATTCCTAGAGACATCTCAGAGCTAACCAGGTAAGAGATGGGACAAGCCAGAACAATGGGAAAAACAAGAATATAGTTCCCATAACTTCTTCCTTGCCCCATGAACCTCATAACTGAGTTTCTAAGACTTGTCTTCAAGATATTTTCAAACCAGAGGAGATTCAGAGCTATATTTCTCACTCATGATAAACTAGTTCTCAAGGACTTTTGAAGGGTCAACCTATTTTGATTGACTTGTGGGCAAAACCAGGTGATGAAAAGAAAAATAATCGCACCTCATAAATCGCTACTCACTATGAATTAAATGCTTGATTAGCTCATTTGATATTCATAGCAATCTTCCTAGATAAGTAATGATAATTAATACTAATAATAAAAAATTATTTTAATTTATTATATTTATATTTGTAATAACATTATACCTATAAATAATATTTAAATTATTATATTTATTATTTATATAGTTGGAAAATGCCTCACAATTTAATCCTCACAATAGCCCTATAAAGCTTTTATCAGCATCCTGCTTTTATAGATAAGAAAACTGAAGATGAGACGTTAAGTAATAACTGCTAATAACAACAGCCAGCATTTATGCAGCACTTTAAGATTCACAAAGCACTTTACAAATATTTTCTCATTTTACCCCCACAACAGCTACTGCAAGGTAGACATTATTTTCATATACATTTCACAGATAAGGAAACTGAGGCAGACAGATGGTATATGATTTGCCCAGGCTTGCACAGCTAATAAATGTCTGAGGTCAGACTTGAATTCTGGCCTTCCAGACTCCAGGTCAAGAACCTAATCTGTTTTTATGGATGAGGAGACTGAAGTTCAGAACAGATAATGAATATGCGTAGAATCACACAGCTGGCAAGCATTTAAAGTAGGAGTGAACCCAGATTTTTTGACCCCAAGTTCTACACTCTCTACTCTGTTCCTTACTGTGACTCTGTGGATACTACAGAAATTCCGAAAAAAAAAAATAAGTCATTCTTGAGGGTCTTACTAAGAGACAGAAAATGAAAGAAGCCTTTGGAGAACCTCATGCAGAAAAAGGAGCTGTGGGGATGTCCCATGCTCATGGCCTTAACAAAGCTTCCCCAGCCCCACTTCTTCCAGTGTATAGAAGGATCCATTGATCTCATATTGACTCCAGGGGTGCTTCCCTGTCATCCAAAGATAATCTGCTTAGAATGTAATCATGGAAATCCCAGTAATGGGACCAAGACTCAACATGTTTCTTTGGATTCCCCATTAACCAAAGTGGCTGTTTTCTGACTCTTACAATGGTACCAACATGGGAGTCAAGATGAGGTTTCTTAAGGGATAAATGCAAAGGGCTTCTCCAGATTAGAAGTTCTAATTGGATTACTTGTTTATCATGACTTTTTAAACTACTGTTTATCAGGTGTTTTCTTTACCTGGAAGGCCCCCAACATTGGTGTCCTCAAAATACTCCCAGGAGGAAGATCATGTCCATTCTTCAGAGGGAAAACTTGAGATCCTACCATTTTTGATACAATCTTGAAGACAGGAATATTCCATGTAATTTGATAAGGGGCTGATTCCTGCACTTTTCCTCCTTGGAGCTGAGTAGTAAGTGGGCTTCTTCCCAGGGTTGACGTCACCCTTGGGAGCATAGTGTTTCTTACCACAGTGGTTCCATTTGGAAAACAATGGTCCTTTATAGAGAACTTTCAATCCCAATTAGGCTCAAGAACTTAGGCCATGCTGTCTGTATCCGAGATGGAGAAAACTACATGCAGGGCACTGGGAAAAAAATCCCCCAATCAGCTTTTGTTTGGTGATAATCTTTTCTTCTTCAGCTTGTCAGATTTTCTTGTTTTTGGATTGAGAGCATTGTAAACAATGCAAAAAAAAAAAAAAACCCTCCACACACTAGGGTAGAGATAGGCTACTGATCACTGTTTTATTTTATGAGTTATGAAGCCACACAGATTTCCCAGCCTGGTTACATTATGATAATATGCTTTGTCATAAATTTACCATATCCTTCTGCTTGTCTATAAAAAACAGTCTGCTTCTCATCTTTCTAACTTGGCCAGGATACAAAACTTCAACTTGAAATACCTAACAATATGTCATATTCACCAGATCTCTGACAGCGATTTCTAAGATACATAATATTATTAATTGTTTTTGAATGTAATTGAGCAGTTATGAATCCAAAAGTATAAAAATGACATTTAACCATCAACAATTCTTGAAACATATACACAAAAGGAGAAATACAAATAAGACCAACAGGATTCATAATTTCAAAATTATACCCTTGGAATCCAAAATGACATTAAGAGAACAGAGAGGAAGTAAGAAATGGAAGAAGAGGAAAAAAAGGAATGGTAACTTCAAAATATTATACTTGTCTTTTGAGAGGAAAAAAAGTGCAAACTAAATTATTGTTATGTTTGGGGAAACTGTCAAGACATTTTCTGTCTCCTTAAACTATTTAAAGAGTTATGGGTGGATAAAGTGCAGGTCTGGAAATTACAGACCAAAGTAGGAGTAAATGGGGTGAGCTGATTTACTTAACTGTCAATTCAATTTCATTAATATTTCAAGTGGGTCTATTATATACACAGCATTCTTTGAGGTATTGAGTGGAAGCTTTGGCGCACCCATAGTTTGTGATCTCACCAGGGTTGAAAGACCAACCTGTGAATTGTGAAACATAGAGACTCAGAGCTAAGGGAAAACCCGAAGTCAAGTAGTTCAACACCCTCATTTTACAGATGAGGAAACTGAGGCTCAGAAGTAGAAAATGACTTGTTCAAGATGACACAATATTACTCAAAAAGCACTAAGTGCTTAAGTACTGATAAAGGGGCCAGCAACAGTAATTATCAGAAAAGGGAGAGGTCCAGGTGGGTCAAGGTAGTTAAGCTTCCTGGAGAAGGTGGGATTCTGTACACATTTTGCAGACAAGGTAGTATTTGAAAAGGTATAAAGATGCTAGGAAGATCTTACAAGAAGGAGATAAGAGCATAGTCAAAAGTTCAGTAACAAGAGTAAGTGGGGTATGCTTGGGAAAAGTGAAAAGCCCAGTTTTATAGACTAAGTGATTGAAAAAAGGAAACTTGATTGAATTTGACATAAGGAAAATATTCCTGGCCACTGGCACTATCTAAAAAGGTAATAGGTCTCTTGGAGTAGGACTTAGCTCCCCCTCACAGGAGGCCTGTAAACAGAGAGGCAAGATACCCATTTCTCAGGTGTGCTAAAGAGATTTTTTTAGCTAGATTTGTTGCTGACATTCTGAGATTCTGAAAAGCTCTGGAGTAGGTCACTGGGAACCCAGAGTCCAAGCTTCCATTCACACTCTCAGAAACATGGAATAAATGTGGCTGAGTGGAAAACGCCCTGGCTTTGCAACCAGGAGCTACTTTTAAACTCTACTGCTGCTACTTACTGCCTATCAGAAAGCAGGCAAGTCATATCCCCTCTGCGGAGCAGTTTCTTTGTCTGTAAAAAGAGAGTCTTGGGCTACCACAGGGATACTTCATCTTTTTATATCTCAGCTGCCCACCAGCACCATCTCCCGCCCCTTTGGCAATGTCTGGTGAAACCTCTAGACCTTTTCTCAGAAGAGTGTTTAGTTTTGTTTTGTTTTTAATAGAAGGAAATGTTAAATTTCAGTTAGAGTCTAGTGAAAATAAAAATGTATTGTTTTTTCCAATCCAAATTCTCAGACTCCTTAAAATCTAAGGGTGTGTGGGTCCCAGCTAAAGAACCTCTGGCCTGGATGGCCTCCAAGTGTCAGCTCTAAAACAAATAATCCTGTTAAATAAATTTGTTTATGTCCCTTCAACAAATATCAACTAAGTGTCTAGACTGCAAGGTGCTAGCTTAGGTTCTATAAAAGGCAACAAAAACTAAAACCTAGTCTCAGGCAGTCAGAGAGACTACATAAACAGCCAATCAATCAACAAGCATTGATTAAAGGCTTGCTTGCTGCCAGGCTTCTTGCTAAGCATTAGGGATACAAAGAAAAATCAAAAGCAGATCTTATCTTCAAGAAGTTTACATTCTAATGAAGAAGGCCACATAAGCCTATTATATATATATATATATATATAGTGTGTATGTATATGCATTATTTATTTAGATTTATATACACATAACTATATATCTGTATATTTATATAAATTGAATAAAATTGAATAAAAAGTAAATGTTAACTAAATGTAATAATTTATAATAATCCATATATTTTATCAACACATAGATGCTATCTTAATATGTTGACTATAATAAGACAAATAATGTCAGTACATAAACACACACACACACACATACACACACACGCACACATATATGATAAATACAGACTCACTGCAAAACAGCATAGAGAGTAGTTGATGAGATGAAGGGCAGTGGGGGAAAGTCTTATAGGTACTTTTAGAGTATTTCTAAAGATTTTCTTCATTTCTGTTCCATCAAATTGATATAGATCCTATTCAAAAAAGAAATCCCTTTAAAATATCGTCCCCTACTTCAATACAACAATCCAGTGAAGAAATCTGGCACTGAAAGGGATCTTTAACAAATCATTTAGTCCAGAACTTCATTTTACAAATGAGGAAAGTGAGATCAAGAGATGTGAATTGACTTGTCTTAAATTATGCTAACAAAGTTAGGATTGGAATCCAAGTTTTCTGACTCTGAATCCTGGAACAGTTTAATCCCTAGAGTCAAAATCACCCTGTCTCCCCTCATCTCTCTCCATATAATAGGATCCAAGTCAAGGCAAATCAACAAAGATTTATCAAATGCCTACTATGTGCCAGGCACTGTGCAAAACTCTTGGAATACAAAAGAAGCTCTTGCTCTTAAGACAGAGAAGACAACAAGTAAATGACTCCATGAAAAAAAAATATATATGAGTATGTATATATGTATGTATATATATACATACATACCTCACAATAAATTGGACATTATCAATTGAACTAATAGAAAGATAACTAAATAAACCAATTCTAAAGGCAGACAAGATAAAGGATAAATTCCCCTCCACATTTTAACCTTTCAAGATATTTACTTGAGGAAGCTTACTTTTTTTCTTCAATTTTCTGCAGATTTGAATGAGCTTATATTTATAAAATTCAAATGGCATGGTGCAGCTATATCAAATTCCAAATAATAATAATAATAATAAGGAGGAGGAGGAGGAGGAGGTTGCTAAATCCTACATAAGGATCCCTAATAGGATCCTATTGATTTAGAAAACTACATATTAACGTTATTTATGTTCTTTTGTGTTTTTATTTAATTACATTTTAATCTGATTCCTGGGTACTCCAGAGTGTTGTTGGCCCATTATAGGCCTACAATTTCTTGACTATGGTAGATACAGCAATGGATCTGAAGTCAAAGAATACAGGTTTGATTCCTGCTTCTATCAAATCTTCGCCATATTATTTAAAAGCCTTTTGAGGCTTCAGTTTCCTCATTATAGAATAAATGAGATGGACTAATATGTCCTCAAAATTCGCTCTTAACCTTAAATCTACAACGCTATTATCTTCCAGACTAAGGACAGTGGAATCTTTAGTAATTCTTCCCTTCTAATTTGGGATTCTTGAGGACATTCTCCTGATTCATAAATATTTGGTATTCATCCTTTCCCAGAAGCATCAATACAGAGCTACAGAATTATTCCTAAGGCAAAACTGACTGGTTCTAGTATTGTAATAGCAACAACAATAACAACAACAGTAGAGGTCATTAACATGGAACAAGTTTTCTCCATGAGGTAGATGATCTTTACTCAACAGAAAATAGGAGATCCAAGCCATTAATACAATAGGCTTACTTTGCTACACAAGAATATCACTCTTTCTAAGGAAATGCAGTTCAGGCTGGCTTTGATCATCCAATGAAAGGTTCAATGGATGGTGGAGAAGGACTGAGACTGAAAACTCCTTGAAGGTAGGGGTTTTGGGTTTTAGCTTCTCATGTGGTACTCCCTCCATTTGCCTTAAAGTGGGTGGTCCATAAATATTTTCTGATGGACATCACGCCACAAGATACTCCACAAGAAACTCATACTACATTCCCCATATCCTCACCTGACTGACATTATATCACTAAACCAACCAAAAAATGCCTCATAGTGTATCAATAAATGGACCCTTAGAGAGCAGAGAAGACAAAAAGGGTTGGAGAAAAGACTCCAAAGTCACTATTTGTTGTCACACCCATCATGTCCCTGCAGCCATTTTCCAACCAATTGTTTCTCTACTGGATCATTTGAGGCTGAATCATTGAATCAGGAGGTAGAGAGGAAAGAGACTTATTAAGGGCACCACACTCATCCCCAAGGATTACTTCCTGTGATATATTTTTTCATGCTTTGTCAAGTTCTGTCTCCAGTATCTCCAGTCCTGAGACTTCCATCACTTCCCCAAGGAGACTACATCCACATACTTGATCAGACATAGCCCCACTATGAAATTTGTCCTGATTTTTCCAGCCTAAATTTCTCTCTGCTTAACTTCACCCCATTACTCACAGCTACCTCCCCAAAGACCCTAGCAAATAATGTCTCCATGGAGCTTGCTCTTTCCCTTTAGCTTCCCACTCATCCTTCTCCTACATAAGGAAGATGGCACAGGGCTTATGTGCATGGAGAGATTTCATAGGTATATCAAATAAGAACTCTAAAGGTTTATTTTTTATTAAAAGATTAAGGCTGAAAATAATCAATATAATCAATTAAATCTTAGTTATTTTGTACTTTAATTTTAATAGAGCATAATGTCAATTTTGACTCATTTCTAAGTTTTATTCAGGTTTCTGTGTTAGAATCAAGAACTTAAAGGGATCTTAAAAATCAATTAGTCCGATTTTCTCATTTCACAATTGAATAAACTGAGGTCCAGAGAGTTTATGTAGCAGAGATGTAGCAAACTGCAAATGTGGGATGGTACTCAGGTCTTTTAATATCAAATTCAGCACTGTTTTGGCTATCCTGCTGACATCCATTAACTGAAACTTTTAAATGGGTATATTTAGTAAATACTTCATCCTTTAAAATTGGCTTCTAATCTTTGTTTTACTTCATAAAGGCCTTTCTAGATTTCCTTGTATTCATCATACTCATTAATGGCATTACTGTACATATTTACTTGATGTATTTCCATTTACTTATCTCTTCTCTTACTGTTAGACCTTTAGGTTATTCCATGTTCAAAATGGAATCTGGTCCCCACATCCTTGTCATCATTCTTGCCTCCTAGATTCCCCTAAGTGAGAAAGGTTTACTTTTTTATTATTACACAGCTCATTCAACACATATCTCTTATGTTAAGATACTAGAAAAGATTACAGATTGGAGTGCAGAAGAATACATACGAAGAACAACTGAGTAAAACATATCTTATTTTTACTCTTCTCTTTTTTCTAAATGAATAATCCCAAATGTAGTGATACATATCTTATAGGAAGAAGAATGAGGAAAAGACAGAAAGAAGAAAAGGAGAAAGAAAAAAGGATGGAAGGAAGGAGAGAGAAGATGAGATGAAAGGAAGGAAGGAGGAAGGGAAAAGGGTAAATGAGGAAGAGAGAGGAGAAAGAGAAAGGAGGGAGAAAGAAAGGAAAGAAGAGGGATAAAGAGGGAAGAAAGGAAGGAAGGAAAGAAGGAAGGAAGAAAGTAGGGAAGGAAGGAAGGAAGGAAGGAAGGAAGGAAGGAAGGAAAGAAGGAAGGAAGGAAGGAAGGAAGGAAGGAAGGAAGGAAGGAAGGAAGGAAGGAAGGAAGGAAGGAAGGAAGGAAGGAAGGAAGGAAGGAAGGAAGGAAGGAAGGGAAAGAAGGAGAATGGAAGGATGGAAAGATGAGAGGAAGAGATGAGGAGAAAAAAGATAGAAAGGAAAAAAGGCTAAAGGAAAGGAAAGGAAAGATAAAGATGAGACAAAGAAGAGAAAAGAAGAGAGAGAGAAATGTAAAGTGAATAGGGAAAAGAGATTGCATTAACCCCCCCTTATACTCATAATAATGATGGGCCAAAATAAGTATGTACGTCTGCATTCAAATATAGGGAACAGACATCTTAACAAAACAGAATTATGGCTATCACAGCAGTTTGTGGAAAAATTATTAGCTTTATTACTACAAAAGTAGTTTGAATAGAAGTCTTCCAGCTGTTAAATCTGATCATCAGAACACTGCCAATTTTCTCTGCCAGAGAGTCCTTTTGTGCAGTAGGGAACTTGTTGCAATTAAGGGATTTTCTCACTTCTTAATAATTCTCTGAGTTGGAAGGTTTTCTTCTAAGTAGCAATCCAAGTGGGTGTATCACATTCAGCTTCTTTTATTCATTTTCACAACTTGCTGAAGATGGTAAAGCTTCTGCAGATAAGGATAGTGATTGTGTCTACAGTAACTCCACTCTGAGTGAGGCTTCCCAACTTGACATGATATGAAGGCTAGAGAACACCTTTGATTGCAATTTTTGCAATCACATCCCTTCTCTACTTCCCACATATTTCATAGGACACCTCTCCACATCCCTATCAATTTTCAGCATCAGTCACCTCTGCCTTGCCCTGAGAATAAATGCCCCATCACTGCTGATCTCTCAATTCTGAATTACAGACTTCAGACAAATTGGGGTAGGGGAAAAGAATATATATTTTATGAGGTGGAACAAGGTAGCAAAAAAAGAGAGATTTGGAGGAAAGATAATAGATCTCGGAGAAATATTTTGAGGTTTGATATGGACTGGGACAGTATGTCTTCCAAAGAGAGTAGTATTCCAGTGGAAAGGCCTTTGGATCTGGAGTAAAAGGAGCAGAGTTGAAATCTCATCTTTTATACCTCCTATGTGACCTTCGACAAATAATTTAATCTTTTAAATGAAAGTGCTATACTTGATGGTTTCTGAGGTCCTCACAACTCTAAATCAAGAATCAACAATTAGATGATATTTAAAAAGTAAGTAAGAGTAAGAAAAAGAGTTCAAAAAGTAAAAGAAATGGATCTAAGAAAAAGGAAGGTATAAAAAGATGATGGATAAAAGGAAAAGATATAAAAGGAAAAAGAAGAAGAGAAAGAAGAGGAAATTAAAGGAAGAGAAAGAAGGAAGATGAGAAAGAAGAAAATTCTACAGGAATAGAAAGAGAAGAAATTAAAGGACAGTATAGGAAAACTCTGCCTTTGTCAGGCAATATTCCATCCCACCCTGACTGCCTCCCTTGTTTGCGCTGTCAATGAACTTAGACTCAGTCATCCTTCACTTTAGAAATTTACTATACCCTAATGGAGCCCAATGTGTTTAGTCCATCACTCCATTCATAAGTAAACTGAGTGAGAGCAAAACCCATGGTTTCTAAGAAAGCCCCAGTGCTAAGAGCTTCAAAGCCAGGCTTGGACGACCAATACTTCTGTGGTTGGACAATGGCTTCTACTGCTCATCATTAGAAAACAATCAGTAAAATGAATTAAAACAGCTAATCAGGTGGTGATAAAGGAGTACCATGAAGAGAAGAGGTGTGAGATGGAAACTTCTGGCACTTTTTTTTAAAAATAATCAGAGTTGAGAACTTGGAGGGGCTTTAATAGCCAGGTAGCCCAACCCACATCCCAAAATGAGTCCTCACTATAGACCATGCAACAAGGGCTCCTACAGATTTGCCTGATGACCTCCGATGAAAGGACTGTCCCATTGTTTCCCAAGCATCTTATTCCATTTTTGGGTAGCTTCGATTGTGAAGAAATGCTTCTTTACCTCAAGCCTCAAGATACCTCTCCATAATTTTCAACAACTCCCAATTCTGCCTTCACTTGTGAAGAGACCACTTCTCAACATTTCCCTTCGGCTGCTCTGTTCATTTGTCTCTTCCAATGAACACATTTAAGTCTCTTCTTCCTGTTTTTAGGGACAGCTTGGGGGCACAGTAGAGAGAGTCCTGGACATCTGAGGTCAAGTTGACTTCAGATATTTAATAGCTGTGTGACCTTGTATAATAACTTGTCTCCATTTGGTCATTAGTAAAATGGGAATAATAGTAGCACCAAGTCCCCATGGTTATTTTTTGTGAGTCTAAAGTGAAATATTTGTTAAAAAAGATTTCAGAAACAAAGCACCAAGAAATATACTAGTTATTATTATTTATTTTTATTATTTACACTGAGTAGCAGAATGTCATTTTGATGGTGTCTCTTCCTCATGACAATCTTTCAAACACTTGAAGGTGATTATCACTCCCACTGCCTCCCCTAGAAATCTCTTCTCCTTTCAACTAATCCTCATAAAAAGAAATTGTGTCCCCTCTCCATCCTGTTGGACTTCCTCTGGCCATGTTCCTGCTTCCCAATGTTCCTAAACTATGAATGCTATATACCAGATGTGGTCTGACTAAGATAGAATACTATGGGATTATTACCTCATTTCTTGAAGCTCTGCCCCTCTTAAGATGGCCCAAAATCACATTAGATTTTTAGCTGTCATTAACATACTGGCACATAATCAAATCCTATACAGCATCTAGTATAGTCCTGGGCACAAGGTCAGATATAATAAATACCCATTGCGTGGAACTACACAGAAGGAGAAAATCAGGAGGAAAACTTGCTTTTAAAAAGCAGAAAAGTGAAAGAGAGGAGCCACTGTTCTTTTCTAACATTCAAGAATCTTGAGAACTGTGAAGAAATGAAAGATAGGTACCAAAAGCTTACTCTACCAACAGCTTCCAAAACCAAGAGAGTTGTCAGGCAGTTGGTGAAGGCTGGGTTGTGAGGACCAGAGAGAGGCAAAGGAACTGCTGGCACTGGCAGTCCATAGTTGTCCATAGCTTTGTGCTATGAATGCTGGATCACCAGGATGCTCCACTCAAAAGCACCAGCAAAGGAATCCCAAAGGGAGACATTTTCATCGCTTGGTTCCCAGAAACACCATTCTCTAGCTCCTTCCTCCCCAAACTAAAACAGCGGTATATAAGATTCCAAAAACTCTTCCTGTACATCTGATTGCAGACTTATTACAGCCCCTGGGAGAACTGAATGATTAGGTGACATTTAGGTATTCCTTGCCTCAGAGTGGAATGATAAGCCACAAGATGGTTCTTCCAGTAGACTTAGAAGGGAGGAACATTTTAAATAAGCAGCATATAGCCTTTAAGGGGTAAGGAAGAGGGGGAGTCACTCCTTCTTATTTTGTGCATGAACTACTTTGGGCACTGTAAATTCTTATTTCCTATATATTTCATTCAGCTGTCTAAATGAAGTTTGCTCATATCACCACTACTGTGCAGAATCAATCATGTCTTTCCATGCAGAATGCTAATTGTGTGCCTTCCAGAGAAATGAAATGCTTTAAAGAGGTCTTTGCAAATAAATGTGTGTGTGTGTGTGTGTGTGTGTGTGTGTGTGTGTGTGTGTGTGTCCCATTACATTTTGGAATTCACAATGCATTTAAAATTACCCAATGATGCAAATCTTCTCAAATCTAAGCAAGAGCTAACTGAAATCCTACAGTCCATTGGAAAGAATACTGATCCTTTAGAATGCAGGTTTGCAGAGCTGGAGGGGATCTTACAAACTATTTCATTCAACTTGACCATTTTACAGAGACTTTACCTCTAAGTGGTAAGCTAAGTAACACAGTAGAGTCAGAAAGACCTGAATTCAAATTTGGTATCAGACCCTTCCTAATATTGAGACCCTAGCCACATCAGTTAACCTCATTCTTTCTTGTCTGTAAAATGGAAGTAACAAAACCACTTATTTCCCAGGTAGCTATTGTAAAGATCAAAGGAGTAATAATGGCAAAGCACTTAGCATAGTGCCTGATACATAGTAAGTTCTATGTAAGTCATTATATTTATATTATATTACTATATCTGTATGTTAGACATTATTATATTCCTAACACATGTTACATATATTATATTACATGTATATTATATGTATTATGCATGTGGCATATTTCTATTGTATAATATAAATATAATATTTATATATATGTATATAAAACTCCCAAATCTAGAAAAATATTCAGAGTATTTTATATTCATATCTTCATTTCCATATCACTAACTGCCTGTTGGATGCTTCCATTTGAATATTTGACCGCCATCTCAAATTCTACCTAGCCAAAGCTGTGACCATTATCTTTCCTCTTAGAAACTTCCTCTTTCTATTAATCCTCCCACTCACTTAGGCTCATAACATCACAGTTTTCCTAGATTATTCCCTTTACTGCAAGGGTTATTAACCTGGGAACCATGAATTTACAAAAAAATTATCTATTCTGATGACTACATCTCAATATGACTGATTTCCTCAGTAAACTTTATATATTTTATTGTTCATGCTTATGAGCATTATTATGAGAGTAATTCCATGGGCTTTACCAGATAGTAAAAAGGGGTCTATAATACATAAAAAGATTAAATATTCCTGTACTACATCATCACTCCTGCTCAGAAACCTTATCAGGCTCCCTATTGCCTCTAGGATGAAAACAAAAATAAAGTCTTTATTTAAAGGTATTCACATTTAAATATATTCACAACCTACCTTTACTGACTCTTTCATGCTATTTCCTTTCATGGACTTAAATTGCTACCAAAATGAATTATTTCCAGTCCCCCACTCTGACTCTTCATCTCTTACCTCCTTATATTTGACCTGTTAGGATAGAATACATCCCCTTCTCATTTTTACCTCTAAATATTTATCTTCCCTTCAAAGTTCAACTCAAATATCACCTCCTTTGTAAGTCTTCCCTGAGCCCATTTGTTAGTGATTCTTTCTTACTCAGATTACCATGTATTTACTCATTTTTGTGCATAATTTATCTCTTCATCTCATCTCCTGTTCAATTCAAGCTCCTAAGGAAAAAGGGCTGCCTCATTTTCATCTTTAATGAATATTAAAGAAATTTTTTGTTAATAAATACTTAACAAATGCTTAGCCAGGTGAAGGAAATGGAAGTCAGAAAAATGATGGCCCAAATCCACACAAATAGTTAGTGATAGGGAAGAATTTAGGTTAAATTTTTTGTTTTGTTTTATTTTCAGGAGTTTTTTTTTTTTTTTTTTTTTTAAAGCCTTTAATTTTCAAAACATATGCGTGGGTAATTTTTCAACAATGACCCTTACAAAACCTTGTGCTCCAAATTTCCCCTTCCTTCCCTCCACCCTCCCCTAGATGGCAACTGATTCAGGAGTTATTTTGGAAACAAACACCCCCCCAAAAAATCACAATAATAATCCCCCACATTCGGTAGAACACAAAGAGGATTCTATATGAAATCATTCATTATCATTTCATATTTTTTATTTTCTCAAACATAATACTTTTGTACATGATACTTTCAAAACTATTCTACTTGCCAGTCCTTCCTTCTGAACTTCCTTCTATTGTGTGCATTTTTAAAAATTAACACTGGCCCTCTCTTTTAGGCCATCAGGATGGCTAACCCATCTCATTTAATTTAAAACTGTAGAAGCAGGATTTTGAACCCAGGTTTTCTTTCTCCTGGGCCAGCACTCCTATCATTCACCACTACCATCTGTACAACTCAAAAAGCTGCTGAGTTAACAGCACAGCATAAACCACCTTGGCTCTCAACCCCACCCACTATTATCTAAACCTGTTCCAGGTGACCTCACAAGACACAGTCTAATGAAATTAAATTAGCATGTAGGCGGGAATTTTGCATCCAGTTAGTTGATAACTGGTTTCTGGCTCAGTGCTGGGTGAGAAGCTACCTTTGGCCTTTTTACTTTCATGTGGGAGGGGGCCAAAAGAGATGGGGGATTATTTTCCTGAAGTTATTTCCAAGGGATTTATTTCTTTGCTAAACGAGTAACCTCTGAATGCCTTCTACTTGCCCTCACCCAAATCCACGCTAGGTATTTGCGGCTGGATTTCACAGATGACATAATTAAACACAAAGGTTACTTTATTCAACTTACAAATCATCTCCTTGGAAATGGCAATGATGCTTTCGCCAAAATAAATAAATAAGCCAGGCCTCTGTCGGATGCTGACTCCACAGCCCAAGCCCCCAAGGACCCAATTGCTTCCTCCAGCACCTGATGGCCACAGTGACAAGCAGATTGCCTTCCACCACCAATTTTGGGCACATGTGAAAAATACTGTGTACCGCTTGCTGGTATGTGGTCCAAGATGACTCATAAATCTTCCTTTATCTCCTCCGTGGTGTTAGCAGAAAAGGATGAGTTGCTTTTTTCCATCTCATTCTCCCGTCTATCTGTCTGTTACCCATGCCCTTGAGCAAAGATTACTGATGCCCTGCCTTTGATATATGACACATCACAAGCAGCAGCTTTTCATCAAGTGAATTAACCTGGAAAAATGCAAACCTACCTGCCAGTGGCTCCCAAACTTTGCAAGATGCCTTTGTAGGCTCCCAGTCTGACTGCCGAGCGAGGGCGGGGGGAAAGAAACACAGACAATTAAGGGACTCCAAACCTGGGCTCTCCGAAATAAGTCACGACAATGAACTGCCGCTGCTTGGACACAGGCCCCTTACAGGGGGGCTAAATTAAAAATCCCAGACTCAGTCACAGTTTAAAATGCTTCTGCACTTGAGTGGGAAACTGCCATCTCTCCCCCAGTCATTTACAGTGTGAAGCTGTGCATAATGACAGTCACTCTGGAAGCCACTGATAATATGGTTACAGAAACAATTTTGTGTTTCTTAATCAATAACCCAAAAGGGGTTGGGAAGACGATGCTTACCGGGGAATGAGAGAAGCATGAATTGAAGGGGACAAGAGAAATGGAGGAGGGGAAGCAGGAGCCCTTTGAGAAAACAAATGGAGACTCGTAGGTACTATTTAGGTCCTCTCATGACTTTGGGGGCCCCACTCCAGAATTATTAATCATTAACAAGTATTCGGTAAAGGTTTGCTGTGTGCCAGGCACTGGGAAAACAAGTACAAAGAATAGAGAAATCCCTGTTTACTAGATTTTTTACCTTCCAAGACCCATGGTGATGATGATAATAATCAGCACTTGTGTAACTAGTTAAGGTTTCCAAATGATTATGATAAGATTTATATGGCAAATTAAGGTTTTCAAAGCTTCATTATTTCTTTTGAATCTCACAACATCTCTGGAGGTAGATATTATCCCCATTTTACAGATGAAGAACTAAGGCTAAAAGTCACAAGTATCTAGAGCAGATTTTGAACTGAGGTCTTCCTAACTAACTCCAGTGCTCTGGTGAGATATGTAGGGCTTTAGGGCACTAAATGCAAAAGCTTTAGTTGATATTTTCAATCCTTGGACAATAGTAAAAATAAACTAGGATAGTATCCAATTAGCAAAAATAATTTGTTAAATAAAAAGGTACAATCTGATAACTGAGCTGGGTGAGCTCATCATTCAGCTCTCATTCCCTTACCCACTATTGTCACCTCCCCAGTAGCATCTTTGTATCAGTGTTCTAATCTACCATCTATGGAGAAAGAATCTGGTCTCCCCCTTCATTGAGGTCATATTTTAAGACATTTTTCCCAAATGCGAAAATTCCTCCTTTAGGATTCTGCCATTCAATTTGAGAAGCATTTAGTAATCCATTTTTTATTAGATCCCAATTAGATCCAAATACTTGATTAACCAGAATTTATCTCCTACATTTTAATTTTATAAGAAATTAGAAAAGTCTGGTAGAAAATTAAGTATTACCAGAATTGAAGGAAAAAAAATAAAAGAAAAAATTAACTTTTCCAGAATACTAGGTTCTGTATACATTCTATCAAATTTGTTACACCTTCTATTCCCAAAAGATCATGAGAACTGATTATTAGAATGATGAATGAGAATCTGACAAAGCTCTAATCTTCAAAGATTAAAACATACTTCCTATGCTCTATTTAATAAGACAGGAAACTGTATTAGTAGGTCTTAGAAACATGCATAATAAGGGTTAGATAAAAATTTTCTATTAGTTAATAAGAAAAATGAAGTATCAAAGTCATCCCACCCCTTGAACATTCAGACTGATATTCTAATCTATGTATGTTTGCAGAGCATAAATAAGAGAAGACTCATGGGAAAGAGAACATACATACAGGCTGGTTGATTGGCTAGAATACAAATGGGCCTCCATTCTCCCAGCTTCCTCAGTTTCCTCTTGCAAGTAATAATAGAACAAATAACTTACATTTGTAAAGTGTTTTACAATTTACAAAACACTTTCCTCATGCACCTCAAAAATGTACATGTGCAAATATTTTTATTCTCATTGTACTTCTAAAGAAACTGAGACCAAACAATTTACTTATTTCCAAGAAGCGAATTTCCAAAAATCATAAAGCCACAAATTTCAGACCTGGAACTTGAGTCAGTTCTTTTGTCTCTAAGTCCAATGCTTTTCTACCATTTTTAATATAAAAATACAAAATGGCATCCTTGTAGCTTTAAAAACATGGGTTTGTTAACTTTATGAAAATCAGTTGAGTGAATTTGTAAGACTTTTTTGGCAAGGGAGAAGAGGGAAAGGGAAGTCTTTGCCAAACTATCCCCCGTCTCAACTGCCTCTTGTAGCCTCACCCTGCTCACTTATTAAAATAATAAGCATCTGATGTTTTATTAGGTACATCAGGCACATGGTTATTAGACAGGTCTTACCACCTGCCTCAAATGGTTATAGGTGCTTATTTCTATTTACGAGAGAAAAAGTAGTAGTTTCATAACTTGGAACCAATTCTAAAAGGCACAAATGGGGAGAAGAATGGGCATCCCTTAGGTCTCCATGCTGCTGTTTTGCTCAAACAACATGCCTTCTTTTTAAAATAATTCTCTTTCTCAGATTCAAATATGTCAAAGAAGCATGGGCAACCAGCTCACGAATGCTCTAAGACCTCCCTGACACGGGTGATTTTCAAGCACTCATCTCCATCCAAACTCTTCATCATCCCCTTGTTTCAAATAGTATCTAAAGTTCTTTAATAAACCCATAAGCTTTTGTATGTTATCACCCTGGAGGAAAAGGTTGACCAAGTTGTAAGTATCTAAGAAAAAATTAAAGTGAATGAAAAATATGAATGAGAAAAAAGGACAAAATTGTGATTCCTCACCCCAAATTTACCAGGCAGAAATGTTCTTTCCATAAAATAAGTACCTGTTACTGAACCAACAGTACCAGCAAACCATCTCCTTTTTGTCTGTGGTAGTGAAGGGCAGGAATAGCTACTTCCCAAAGCCCCATCAGAGGCACATTATGTCTTATCACTTTTCCTAGACAAGATTTATACTTTTCTCAATCTTTCTTCTAGCTTTTGCAATCCATTACACACACACCAGTTGTAGGGCAGAACTTCCTAAACCAAACAAGTCAATAAGCATTTATTATTAAGAGCCTACTATGTGTTAAGCACTAAGAATAGAAAGAAAATGGAAAAAATACAGTCTCCAACATCAAGGATTTAATAATCTATTGGCAGAAGAACAGGCAAACAACTATGTACAGTGATGATAAGGACAGGCTAAATTGGAGATAATTTCAGAAGGAAGAAAGGAGCTAAAAGGACTAGGCAAGATTTCTTGTATTCTATAAAACTCTGTCACTGAACTCAACCAGAAAATAGGGGGTCCCATGAAAAATGCTAATATTAGCAATATTTTCCCCTTTTACATATTAAAAGTTAAGTTATTTATAGGTAAAATATTTCTAATTATATTCAGAGTTTTTAAATTATAAAAGCAAGCAAATTTTCTCTTATCTTTCTTCAAAATTATCACCAACCCCCCTTTCCTTTATCCCGAAACTGTTCTTCTTTGATCTATATTCTTGACAGATATTTGGAGGTTCCATCTCTATTCTTTGAGTCTTAAAGTGTTGTGCAGCCAAAGGAATTTGGGGGATGCTAATTGGGCATTAATGAGCAGCAAAATGGTCCAAAGATAGACATTGACTGGGTAATTTGGGAATTTCTGACTAACAGCAGAAGAGAGACAAGAGCAAAGGGCTTGATAATCCAAAGAATCATGAATTTTCAAATTCCAGGTCTAGGCAGTCTCTATATATACTATCCCAATGGGGAAGTAGGTACAAATGATGCAAAGTAGTAATATTATTGATGTTTTGTTTATTTTGTTAAATATTTCCTAATTCTATTTTAATTTGGTTTAGGCTATTCTTAAGAAGCCACATGCAGCCTGCAGGTCTCACATTAGACACCTCTCATCAGTTTCAATGTCCTCCTTTCTTTATAAGATAATTAAGCCTAGATCTAAGCAGAATATAAGGTCTTTGAAGGAAGAGATTGAGTTTTTCCCCTATGTTTTTTGTTATCCCCTGTGCCTGTCACAAAATAAGTGCTTAATAAATGCTTGTCAAATTATTTTGAATCTTCCACCACTATTTGAATACTGATACCTCCTCAACATTGGAAGTTCATTAAAAGTATGTATGTTAATGCAACCAGCCCATTTTCTAAGATGGGTCGAGTCACATGCATACCTTGAATCCATAGTGATTTCTGGGAGCCAGCTTTTGTGTTGGCTCTCTATCATCTGGGGCCCCAATCTATGGTAGGTACTAGTGTACCCAACTTTTTAGAGGCTAAGTTTTCAAATGAGTTAAGAACATTCAAATAAAATGCAGAAGTAGGGTTCTGAATTTTAACTATTGATGAGTTCTAGCAGTAATTTACATGCCAGTTTTCTCCAAGGTCCACAAATCACTTTACTCTCACCTGTGAAGGAGATAGCTGTGAGGGGAATTGGTTTCAGGGACAGAGTGCAGAGGTAATATGTGCCTTGCACCTTTCTGCAAGGAAACTCACGTAATTGTCTTTTCCTCCCGTTTCCTACATTAAATTTCCCACTCTTTACTACGTCTTTTAATGAAAGCAGTGACTGAAAAATATAAACATGGATATATACATCCCGATGAATTGGCCTAAGAGTAACTTGTAAAAATTGGATTAATGGTACAAAGCATGTACTATATAAAAATAGCCTGTAGAAAAAAGCATTAAGCAATTACAACTCCACCACTGAAGGCTCCAATATTATAGGGTAATATTTCCTTAATGTTAGACTTCATTAACCCTAAGATAATCTCTCATAAATTTTGCTGATTTTTAAGAAGAAAAAAATAAATTATGTTTATTAAACTGCTGAATATGTTTATGAAAACAAGACATAATCTACTGCCATAAACTTCTTGTCTTTATCTGAATGATCAAGGAGCTCATAAATAAAATATCACATAACAAAGTGAGTGTTAAAATTCATTACTGTAATAGCCGTGCTCATGATCTATTTCATTAGCACTCCTCCTTCTCCTTGAATAAATGGGCTTCTTGGTCTACCAGAGCAAAGCCATTTACAAGACAAAATACTAAGCTGCTTTTTCTCATTTTCCCTTATCTGTTCTATTCCTAACTTTCCAAATTAATTCTTCCCTTAAATCTTATTGTTCCTTCCAGTGTAACTCACAGCGCATTAGAGAGAGTTGAAAGAAATATAAGCAAAGAAATGGGCCTAGAGAATATAAGTTAATTAGGGATCTAAGTGAGTGGTGATGAAATTGGATGACACAGAGGGCTGAAGTGAATTTAGAGGCTTATCTTCTTAAAATATTTGAAAATAAAATATAAATAATAGAGTGCTGCAAAATATATACTCTATCAAGCCATCTAAGATAGCTTAATAACTAAACCCCATTTCCTCTTTAATAACCTACATATTGCAGCACACTGATTGTATCCAACTTACAGGATTAGCTGTCTTTTATCCTTGGCGCTTTTGCAAGTAATTTCATTTTTATTGATGTGCCTATGTATGTATTGGTACTCAAATATACAGAAAAAGTTGTGTCTGCATGGGGCTTAAAAAGAACATATTGACGTGTATACCTAAGGATTCTTCATAAAAACACATAAACACTCATCTCACCTTAATACAAGCCTGGTCAGTGCCCCAAAAGTCAGTATCAGAGCTAGGCAAGGGAAAGTGATTTGGGTAACCTTCCTTGCCCCACCCTATTTTAGTTTTGTCTACATAGCTTCCTCTGGTCTCAAGTATCCTCTACTTGGATAACAGGCAGAGGAAGCTGTTTATGTTATGGTAATGGCATGAATTTTTTTTATAAAGGGTTTTGCAACCTATGTGGAGGTTGAAGGAAAAAACCCACATACATTTTAAAGAGGGAAAATAAAAGGAATCTACATCTTCTCAATACAAGGTAGATGACAATTTATCCACTGCTGATTCAACAAGAAGAAATACTCACTGCAACATTCTTTTGGATAGCAGAAATAAAAAGAAAACAGAAAACTTAGTTTGCTTTATTTGGTTTCATTTTGGTCTCTTTGTTTTCTGTTCTGAAACTTAAGGGGATTTTTCCCCAAAAAAAGATGGGATAGTGGAAAGAGTGATGGATTTGGAATCAGAGATCCTGAGTTCAAATTCAGATTCCATATGACTTTGGGCAAATTACAACCTCTCTGGGTCTCAGTCTTTACAATTATAAAATGAGGACTAGGAACTGTTGATCAACAACTTCCAATTCAAAATATATGATCTTCAAGATTATATTTTTATCTAAACTTGTTGTTTCATTAGCACAAGGAGTTTCCCATGAGGAAATTCTCTCTACTGATACAGATAGATATAAAGGGATCTTAGAGAACCCTTAGAGGCAGTCACACAGAAAGGCAGAGGTGGACTCAGGACCCAGAATATCCTGCAAAAACAGCCCTTTATCGACTACACTGAATTTTCTCTCCAGGTTATACAGTCTATGTTCAGTACATTATTTGCTTTTTTGTTTTTCTCAGCCTACTTTATTCTTTCCATTCTCTTTCAAAATTTGTTTCTGTCTTCCCAAACTATCTACACCACTTCATTTTAGAAAGTTTAAACAATCAAAAGTGAATACTGAAAAAAAATACACATAACTCCAAAGAAGAACTCTGAGAAAACATCCCTCACCCTATTCCTGGGAAGTTCATGGGAAGCTTTTTGACATACTATCTCTTCTTTTTCTTCTCTTAAAAAAAAATAGAATTTCTTATACGGAATAACTCTGGTAATGGGTATTGAAAGAAATTTTGGCATTCTAAAAACATTAAAACTTCTTTTTTAAAAGATATAAGAGTTTAGGTTCCTTCATTAAAAGTTTCCAGAACTTCTCACCTACTAGACCTCTCCTAGTTGCCCTCTCTTTTCTTCCTATGTACTTCTCCCTCTTCCCATATGGATACCAAAGCCTAGATATCTTTCCTTCACCCCCACCCAGACCCTAATTAATTAGTACCTAAATACTTGGGTCCTTGCATGGAAAAGTCACCAAAAGTCACCAACACACACAACAAAGAATGCCTTGGATGTCCCAACCTACCCATTATACAGTCACTATCAGGTAAACTCATCTGAACAAGGTTCCTCTTCATGACAGTTCCCAAAGTACCTCACAAAGGACAATTGAAGAGGAGATACTTCATCCTTTGGTTAATTATCTCTCCCAATAGGATGAAAGCTTCTAGAGGGAATTGGTTGTTTTTGCCTTTCTTTATCAGATTTAACCAGTCTGACCCCACTCTCTCAGAGCTAGGGCCAGAGCAATCATGTGTTTTATCTCTAGCACTTAGCCCAGGGGTATGTAGTAAGTGCTTAATAAATGCTTATTGACTAATGGACTAAAACGTGATTTCAAATGAAGGTAATGGAAACACTGCAATATAGATGCTGATGAATTCTAAAGATTTCTTGCAAATTGATAACAGAACATGCGAACTCATCTTCTAATTCCCACACATGGTTTTTAAGCCCAAGAGGGAGGAAGAGGAGGAGGAGGAAGAGGAGAAGTAAAAGAAAGGAGGAGAAGAAGAAAAAGAGAAGGAGAAAGAGAAAGAGAAGAAGGAAAAGAATGAGGAAGAGGAGAAGGAGAAGCAGAAGGAGGAGGAGGAGAAAGAGGAAGGGGAAGAGGAAGAGGAGGAGGAAGAAGAGAAGAAGGAAAAGGAGAAGGAGGAAAACGATGAAGAGGAGGGGGAAAAGGAGAAGCAAAAAGAAGAGGAGGAGAAGGAGGAGGAGGAGGAAGAACAGGAGTATGAACAAGCTCCTGCATATCCCTAAATGATAGCTCAAATTCAAGATTGAAATCTTCATGTTCCCATAAAAATCTGTTCCTTCTCCCAATCTCTTTTGACTGATACAATCATCTTCCTAGGACAAAGAACTCACAATTTCAGAATCATTTTTGCTTTTTTTCTCTCCCTTGTTATCCAAGTTGCCATATTCTATGATCATTCAGATCTATCACTTTCATTTTCATCCTCACCCCTAACTGCCTCATTTTTTTTCAACTAACTAGTTTTAATAGTTACTATTGTAGTCACCTAACAACCAAGCTCTTCATGCTCCTTTATGCTACTACTTATCTTCTCTCTCTTATTATGGTAATCTACTACTGCTACTACCACCACTAGAACTACCATTACTACTACTTCTACTACTACTACTACTACTACTACTACTACTACTTACTACTTACTCTCTACTACTACTATTACTACTACCACTACCACCACCACCACCACCACTACTACTACTACCACTACTACTACTACTACTTTTTCTTATATGACTACTACTACTTATTCATACATATATAGTAATTTCAATAATCCTGGCATCTAAAACCCTTTAAAAATCTGACTTCTATGGACTTTTAAATATAGTTGTCACCTATTATTCCCCTCTACAGTTCCTTTTGTGATAGCAAAATCCCGAAAACTAAAGGGATATCCATAAATTGAGAGATGTCTAAATAAACTATTATATCTGAATATAGTGGACAGTGACCGTGCTATAAAAAATAAGGAAATGGATGATTTAAAAGAGACATGAAAAGATCTATAGGAACTGACAGAGAATGAAAGCAGCAGAATCAGAGCTATTTACAAGAAAACATCAGCATTATAAAAATGAACAATTCTGAGGACTTTTATGAACTCATGCAGAGGAAAATGAGCAGAAATGAGAGAATAATTTTTACAACAACAACACTGTAAGGACAAGCAGTTTTGAGAGCTATAAGAATTATGACCAATGCAATAACCATCTATGATAGATCAAAGGATTAATGACAAAACGGACTGTGTACTTGCTGATAGCAGGGAGATAGATGCCCACACATACATACATCTTGTATATTTATACATATACGTATGCATGCATGTGTACCCATATGTGTATTATGCATGCACACATATTTATATCATATATGTATACATATGTGACTGTGTGTCACAATAAATAAAGTCAGCAAGGGAATTTGTCTTGACCCTGTATATCTGCTATAAGGCATTTGCTTTTCTTTTTCTCCCCATGCAATAGTGTGGGGGGAAGGAAAAGAGAGAAAACAGATTTCTGTTAATTTGTTTTTAAATTAAAAATAGCAAGGGGAGGGTCTACAGGTACAGAATGCTGCCTCCAGCTCTCTCAGATGACAACATTAATGTATTATAAATCCTGCTGAATTGTTTTACTTTGTTGCCAGAGGTGGCTCTTTGAGTGAAGGTAATCTGTAATGGTTTATAATATAAAAACAAAGCACATCAATAAGATCTCCGAAATCTATGATTCCTTTTCACCTTCTACACCTTCTGGCCACTCCTTTCTTATTTTGTTCTCTCCTCTTTCCTCATGTCTGATCACGCCATGTCTTCCGCCCTCACAGTGACCTCCAAGACCATTTTGCATCTGTTGAAATCCCTCTCTTCCTTCCATCAGGTCAGCACCTCTTCCACCAAGCTTGTCCTGATCTCTTTTGCCCAATGAAATTATTCTTTCCCTGCCCTGGACCTCTGCTTTAGGGTCCACTTCAGCCTCCCTTTCAGCATTCCAGCCTCCCAATTAGACTGGGAGCTTCCTGCAAGTAGAGTCAGTGCCATTCATCTGCACCCCTCCTGGCTGACATCCAAGTACTCCAATGGATTTGTAATCTCCATTCCTTCAGTCCCACTCCTCTTAGGGAACTGTGGCCCAAGCCCTTCCCGATGTGGTCCAAGGGTCTGGACCTCCCTCTTGATATTCTGTCATCAAATGGATACGACTGGAACACACGCTCCCTCTCTTGCTCTGAAACAGCTCCATTTTCCCCTGGTTATATACATTTTCTATCTTTATATTGCTTCTCCTAGAGTTATAAACTACTGCCCCTACAAATTACTAGATACAAGGACATAGAAGAAGATACCCAATATGCAAAGAGAGAGCTTAGAGACTACTGGCTGAGTTTTGCAGAATATTGTGGTAATGGTGATATTCTGTCCTTCTATAAATTAGTGGCCTGTACTTACAGTCAAATGTCCATATTCAACCTAATTGTTTATGAGAGCTGCCACTGTCTTAAGCTCTGAGCACATCAAAATTGCATTCGATGAGTTCATTACTGTGACAAATTGTGTCTTGATCATTTTTTGCAAGACTATGGGGAGGGATTTTGCACCTGCCCCCACAAGTAGACAATAAACAGAAATGTAAATATATATATACATATATATACACACAAAATACACATTTATGTATAATATATATACATGCACACATATGTATGATGTGTATATGTGTATGATGTATACATGCACATATATGTATTATATGTCTGTATATTTGTATGATATATACATACACATATGTCTGTATATGTATATATGTATGATATACATAAAATCAGGTTGAGAACAGAAGTTTGGTCCCAGACAAATCTATTAATTTGTTGATCCTTGAAGGACAGATTCACAGACATATATAGTAACAGATGCTCCCAGCAGGCAAACCACAGGCCATCTACTGTAGGGAAGTCTACCCAAAGACAGGAAGATGAGGAGAGGGGACATGAATAGGGTACACAAGAGAGATAGAGAGAGATATGCACACCCACACAACACACACACACACACACGCGCACACACACACACACACACACACACACACACCAAAGGAAGGACACAGGAGAGGAAAAAAAGAAAAATGAGAAAAAAGGAAAAACAAATCAAGAAAAAGAGCAGACATTAAAAATGCTGAATTGAAAATGTTTCCGATGGCCTCTGACATCTAATAAGTCATCTGTCTTTCTCAATATAGAAAAGTCATTATTTACAACTGAACTAATACTAGCAATGGTGACAAGTAAAAACAACAAAGACCATAAAAATATAAAAAGCTTGCCCCTTGCAGGGAGACAGAAGGAAAGAACATATTCAATTTTTCAGATGAAAAACATTTGAACTGACTGAATTTATTGTAATGTAACTTGTATTATATGTTGGAAAAAATGGAAAGGAAAAAAATGCATTAGCAACCGAGCCTCCTCAATTTCTACTTAGAAAACTGACTACAATACATTGTTTTTAAAGAACATGAACCCTCCATAGTGGGTTCATAATATATCATAAACATCAGCACAACATCCTGAATGGATGTGACCGGACCTCCTAGTAGGCCACTGGATCTCAACATACCACCCATGAGGACCCCTCACATACCCAATTGTTCTGCCCCTAGAGAAGTAAATGTGGACATAAAGCACATCATAAGGAATGCGGGTCTGATGAGAACTTCCACCTAGAGAAAATCAGTGAGACAACAGAAAGGCAGTTGGTTGACACAGTGGACAGAGCCCTAAACTGGGAGTTGGAAAGGCCAAGATAAGTGCTTAACTTCTAAGGCCTTTAAGTGTCCTCCCCTGCAGAATGCAGTAGACAGCTAAGTAGTGCCCTAGTGCATAAGAGCGCTGGGTCTGGAGTCAGGAAGACTCATCATCATCCCTAGTTCAAATCCAGCGTCCGACACTTACTAGCTGTATGACCCTGGGCAAGTCACTTAACCCTATTTGCCTCCGTTTACTCATATGTAAAATAGCTGGAGAAGGAAATGGCAGATCATTCCAACATTTCTGCCAAGAAAAACCCAAATGGGGTTACAAAGAGTCATACATGACTGATAAACAAAATGATTAAAAATAGCACCTGCCTCTCAGGATTGTTGATAAAGTGAGATATATTTACAGAGTGCTTTACAAACTTTAAAATGCTATATAAATTCTACTTATTATAATTACTGAAGGGAAATGTAAGTAATGCTTTGAAGTTCCTTCTCTGTGCTTCCACATGTATGGCCTAGGTTAGAGGCAATGCCATATATAAATTTAGAAATAAAATGACAGATACGTGAAACTTATCTTCTCAGAGTATTATGTCAATGCAATAAGAGATAAAAGTGCTTAAACTATGTGGAGTTAAAGAATATAGAGCATTGGCAATCCAATCTGCAACTGATAAATGGTCAAAGGGTATGAACAATTTTCATATGAAAAAACTGAAATGACCAACTAGTGACAGAAGGATGACTAGAACCCAAGACTTCCGACTGAGCCCAAAGGTTCTTTTCCCTCTCCTTCTGAGACAGATCCAGTACTTCCTCACCCTACATTTATTGGAAAGTCCAAAACAGCTGATGGAAGCCTGAACAAAAAGAGCAGCCACACACAACAAGGATAGAAAACTTAAAGGAAGAGCAGAAGATGAAAATAAAAGCAAAAAGGAAGTCACTGCATATGGGGACATTTAGGTTCCTGTTAACTCATTACAATTTTATGCCACTATTGAATCTGGAATAAGGAGGAATGGATCTAAAAGAGTTAAATATTAAAAAAAAAAACACATGTAAGAACACAACTAATCATCACCATCTCCTGCCAAAGTCTTAACAAAACAAGACCTTCAATAATGGTGAAATCTGCCACGGATTCCAATCAAGAGCTGAGTTACGCAGGTTTAAACACGTTTCATCCCCTCATTTGAAAAGTATTACTGACACTAAGAACGGAATAAGCTCCTGCATCTGAAGTCTACCCAGGGTGCTCCAGGGTCATTCCCCATTGTTCCTGTAAAGTATTGATCTGTCCCCATATGTGGCCATCTCTGCACAGGCTGGACCCTTCACCGTGCAGTAGCTCATTCCAATCCATTCCCTGTTGGACCGTAAGCTTCTTGAGGTCACATTCTGTCTTTTGCCTTTCTCTGTATCCCCAGTGTCTGGCACATACAAAGAGCTTAATAAGTGCTAGATGACCGACTGACTCATCTCTTAGCTTCCTTCAGAGCTCAGCTGTGAATCTCTGAGGTTCCTTCCAGTTACAACTATCAATAATTACCTAGCTGTGAATCTTGTCTATGGAAAGCTTCTTACAGAGGACATTCCTGAAAGAAAATACCATTATTATGTAATCTCCGAAATGGTGGCTGGACAGAGGACAAAGTCTAATTTGGGAACTCCCAACTCCATCACTTACTACCCTTTGGCTCCTTGGGCCCCAGTTTCCTTATCTAAAAGTGAAGTGGTTGTACCGTGCCTGTACGGTCCCTTCCAGCTCAATCTTTGATCTCGTGAAAATTTTCCTTTAGGAGACATAAAACCATACCTCATACCTCACATATATGCATGAACAAAGTAACTGAAGCAATCTTACTATAGGCCCCTAGGGGAAAGATAAGGTTTTGTTGTGTCTTCTCAAACCCCACTCCTATCATATTCTGTAAATTATAATTGCAAGGATCACATTACTTTTTTGGGTTGTTAACCAAAGTACCTTCTGTGAGGTTCTTTTTTTGGATGTTTTCAATGTAGGAAAAAATTTCTTTGAATACTGCCATAATTAAATCTCTTAGAGGCTGTATTTTATTTTAGCAGATAGGAATTACATTGAACATATTTTATTGAACTGTCCTTTTTATCCTAACCTCATAATCTAATTATTTTTTTCTAAACCTATTTTACTGCTAATAAAAGAAAGATATGAAAAATTAAATTACATAATAAAGTGTAAAAGCATATGTAGTTATCATGAGACACTCAAATTCAGTGTGAGCCCAAAATGTGGCTTGTTGAAAAATGGGGTTTAGGGGGATTGTGTTGGTTTAATTTAATGGTTAAATAAAAGAAGAAACCTCCTTGAATTGATTAAGTCAAGACATAGCAATTTATTCTCATACCTTTAGAACTAAAGCAAAATCAACACAATGGTATCCAGACTCTCACATTGAATTTTCATGGGAAATTCAATTCTCCCCACTAATCAATCAATCAACAAGAATTTCCTAAGAACCTAGTTTGTGCCAGGTTCAAGCCCTACTCAAGAACTTGAAGTCTTTCTGTCAAAGCTTGGAGGAGTACAACTCCCTTTTCACTCAACACTTCCTTTCAAAGCAATTAACCTTTGACTAGCACCTAATAAAAATTCTCAATTTGTTTATTTAGCATATTTGTTTAACTTGTGGCTTAAATTTTTCTGTCCAATTTGTGAATGAATGAGAAGCATATAGAAAGTGTTTATTGTATGATAGACACTAAGCCTGGGGATACAAATATATTAAAAAACCTCCCCCTCTCCCGTACCCATACTGTAATGGGGATGGAAACACAAACACATATGGAAGTGTTATCATCAAATAAATGTTGTTGAAAATAGTAAGCTCCCAAAAGGCAAAGTCCATTCACAAAGATGACTTTGTATGGCAACTAGCATGGTCTCATGTACAGATAAACACCTAATAAACACCCTAGCTCCATGATGAAAAACTCCCTACATGTCAGTGAATTTTATTGGCAAAATCGTCAGTGTTGATTCTGCTAACCTGAACCCAATTCCTATCAATCATTTAATCCTCGGCCTCCACTGAGCACTTTTCCATCAATGTCAATCACAATGTATCATATGTCTTCATTCTATATGATTCTCATCCATATAATTTCATTACTGTTCCTCCCCCATGGGTATACCCAAGGTACTTCCTCTCAATAGCCTGTTATTGCCCATGCCATTTTAGCACTGGGCCACGTGCCTGAGATCCCCCACTTTCCCTCACTGCCCGGCTGCCTCCTTCACATGGTCTGATTGATGCCTTTCCCCATACTTCTCACCAGCTGACCATGTGTCTTTGAGCTGCCCTCGGGCTCCTTGACCAATTTCCCAAAGTTCCCATTGTTCCATGATGCTCATCGGAGAAGCTTGAGATCTATCCCAACTATAACCCACCCAACTTCTCCCCACTCCACTCTGGACCTGGCTCCTTATCTAGTTATTTGAGAGGCCTATTCAAGACATGTGTACCTCCTAACTCAATTATAAAGACACAGTTCTAGTCTAGGCTTCCTTCTCACTCAGGTGACCACTTAGCCAGTATAGTCCAGTTGTAACTGGGATTCTTAGGCTACTGAGATTCTAAAGTCTCTTTTGAACTCTGAAATGCTGTGATCTAGTAATCTCACTACTAGCTAATCACTTAGCAATGTATTAACCCAAATATTGTTGGAGTGTAGAAACTGCCTTTGTCTTATTTTATATCCCTGGAGCTTAAAACACTTAATGCTTAGTGGTTAGCACATTGCTGCTGTTCAGTCATTTTTCAGCCTCTTGGCAGAGATACTAGAGTGATTTGCCATTCCTTCTGTAGCTCATTTTACAAATGAGGAAACTGAGGTAAATAGAGCTAAGTGACTTACCCAAAGTCACATAGCTTTAAGTGTTTGAGGCCAGATTTGAAAATCAGAAGATTACATAGAAACAGAGTATACTTTTTGTTTTTCAAGTTATTATGTGCAATATTTTAAATACAATTATAAGTAATTTGGAAGATCTGGTTTTGTATCCCTTCACTTTATTTCATGCAAATATTAGAATTTGATTACAAATTTAGTGCTGAAAAGTTAAAAACAAAATGTTTATTTCATTTTGGAGGAGATATGAAATACTGCTCACCTTCAATGCATCTCAATATTCTTCTGGAAGAAAGTAGTTATAGATAATATCAATTAGCCTCTTAGAGTTTGCCCTTAATATTTTCCACTATTCTTGCTGTGCCTACTTTTGCACTGAAGTTATTAATTGGGGTGGGATTACCTTATTTTGGTAGATCTTGTCAATGTTCTTATATATTTATTTCTTCCTTTGCAACAGATAATGGGCCAAAAATCTTAGAATAAGTACAACTCATGAGATGATCAAGCTTACTACAGAATGATGTTTCCCTGTGTGCTGGAGCCAACTCTACCACTTCCATCAATGTTCTCTCTGAAGAGACCCCATGAATCCTTTTTCCTTACAAGAAAACTTTTTCATGCTTTCTGATATCCTTTATAGTGAGAAATCTAAATGGAAATGGCATCAATTTGGTATTCATTTAGCAAAGATCCTCTGTTCAAAGTGCCAACAGTTAAATTAACACATGTAGATGTTCCATGAAGTAGCAGAAAGATACTGGCAAGGTCTGACTTCTGGCTGTCTACATCATCTTGGGCAAGTCATTTGATGCCCCCCCTCCATAAAATGAGGCACCAGGATCAGAAACAGAGTACTAAATTATGGGAATAATTTGTAATCCAGTTTGACCAGAAAGTAAAGTTTGTGAAGGGAAATAGTATGACTTTATTTTTATGATTGATAATATTATTTTTATGACTGATAAGACTGATTAAAGGGTATTTTTTACCAATTTCATGAATAACTCAAGTTAAAGAATCCATTTACCTAATGGCTTACCTGAGATGTCTTTTCCTATGGAACCCATTTCCTGATCTACTTATCTTCACAATATCACATATATGTTTTATCTGTTTATATATTATAAGAAATGAGGGATTTGATGGGTTCTGGGATAAGGGGAAGAGAAATATTAAATTTAAAATAATTGATTAAAAAGATTTAACTTTTAAAATTAAATTTTAGTTTAAATACAATATTAGACAACAATAAAATAGGTCAAACTCACCAAACAATATGATGGCAAGACCTTGTTAGGGCTGAAACACAATATTCTTCTCTTTTAAGTGCTTGCCTGCACTCTCAGTTGGATTTAGTATGATTTCATTTCATCACTTCAGAGTATACTTAGTAAGTTCATGCTTATGTGCTATACTAAGTCAAAATGTATTCATAAAAACAAGATAATCTTAAAAAGAGAGAGAGAGTGATCTAAGTCACTACCGCATGGGACTCCATGTGGGAGACATGACTGAATAACTATCAGAAATGTTCATTGGGTCCTCAGCAAAGAAGGGAGGTAGAGGAGAGACACAGAAAGTGATCAGAGGAAGCAGCCAAAGGTATGTTTGCCATGCTAACTTAACCTCAGCTCATTCACAAGTTTGATCCAGGAGCTTGGCTTTTTTCTCAGATAGTTTGGCCTACAGAATCTTAGAAAAGTACATTTCATGTTTTGCCAATTGCTTGTCATTAAGTACATCAAAGATCACCTAACTAGAGGAGAAGGAACTTGTACAGGGAAAGCTCGGTGGGTAGGAGAAAATTTTATTCTTTTGTTTTGTTTTCTTTTATTAAGTACTTCACTACTGCCAGTCTCCAGTGGTGAAATTAACTTATTTCTTTAGTAATCAATCCATAGAGCCAGCAGATGCCCAACAAATTTGAGTTGCATGAATAAAACCTTTGTAAAGTAATATTTTATGGGGAGGGTGGGAAGGAGGTGCGAAGAAATATAAAGCATGATCCCGGACCTGTTCATAAAGTTCCAGAGGCTCCCCATTGCCATTAGAATAAAAGCCCTTCATAATCTGCTTCCAGCCTACCTTTCCAGGTTTGTTGTACTTTGTTATTGGTCAGCTGTTCAGCCATATTCTGGTTTTCATGACCCTGTGGACCACAGAACTCCAATACTGTACATAGTGTTTTCTTGGCAAAGGATTGGGGCAACCTGATATCTTCTTCCCCAGTGGATTAAGGCAAACAGGTTAAGTGACTTGCCCTGGGTCTCAGGCTGGATTGGAACTTCCTGGCCCCAGGCTCAGGGCTCCATCCAATGAGTCACCCAGCTGCCTCTTTATTGCACATCACTCCCTTCCAAATACATAACCAAATTGGTTCATTTGCTGTGATCTAGACAGGGCATTCCTCCTCTTATAGCTATGTCCTTACACCATTTCCCCCCATGCTTAGCATTCACTCCCTCTTTACTTTTACCTCTAAGAATGACTCTTTCTTCAAGTGTCGCCTCTTTTCTAAAGACTTTCCTACACTTTTGAGTTTTGAAGGACCTCCCCACCGCTATCCCTTTGCACTTACTTTGAATATGCTTGATATATTTATCTGGGTACAAATCAATCAATCAATCAAAAAGCATTGATTAAATGTTTACTTTATACCTGGCCTGATTTTTTGCATCCCCAAAGGACCTCAGTGCCTGATATATAGTAGATGCTAATAAATGCAGTTTGAATGAATGAAATGACTGCTAGTAATACTGATGGAAATCATACCATAAGATCAGTTTTAAGGGCTGGGAGGAAGGGGAAAAAGGGGGTACAGCAGTTGAGGGAGCGGCGTCTAACCTGTACAAAAAGAAATGGATGGGGGTGAGTCATGAGAATTGTCCTCAAATAAGTCTTGTCACATGGAAGAAGAATTAGAAGGATTCTTGCCGGACCTAGAAGGCAGAACTAGGTCGATATTGCAAAGAAGCAAATCTTGATTCATTGTTGAAAAAAAGAACTCCTATCAATCAGAACCATCCAAACATGGGCTGCTTCCTGAGGGAGAGATCCTCACACAGATGCCAGATGATCCTTGGCTGTAGAAAGGATTTTACTTCAAGAAAAGGCTGGATTATATGACCTCTGATGTTCTTTTTATCACCCAGATTCTATGATTCAGAAGCAAGTCTTAAAGGAATGGTAACATGCAGCCACATGACAATGCAAGGGAAGGGCATTCTAGGTACAAATGAGTGATGTGAGGAGAGATGTAGCAGAACAAGCAAAGAAAACAAGACTTATATCCTGTCATATCCCCTCACCAGACTGTAAACTCATTGATTGAAATTTTCTCTCAATTTTGCTTCCCCAGAACATAGCGCAGTGTCTTACACACAATAGGTGCTCAATAAATGTTATTTGAACTGAAATAAATAGCACATAGATCAGTGACTAAGACTATATTGGTTTCAGAAAAAAATATTTCATAAAAAGAACTCTGCTCTCTCGGGACTTCCCTGGATTTCTCCAAGACTCAGCTCAAATATCAACTTTTATAAGAGGTCTTTCCTGGTCTCTCCACTACCCGTTCCCCACTAGCTGTTAAACGACTTCTGCTTTCATATTACTTTCCAAATACTTAGCATATATCTGATACTATCTATTTATTTGCATGTTGTTCCCATTAAAATACAAATAACCCACAAAATGATGGGAAAAGATTATGATAAATGTTGGAAGAGATGTAGGAAAACTAGGACACTAATACACTGTTGGTGGAGTTGTGAACAGATCCAGCCATTCCAGAGAGCAATTTGGAACTTTGCCCACAGGGCTACCAAACTGGCCATACCCTTTGATCCATCAGTGTCTCTACTGGGTCTGTATCCCAAACACATTATAAAAGAGGGAAAAGGATCCACATGTCCAAAAATCTTTGTTGCATCCCTTTTGCAGTGGCAAAGAAATGGAAATTGAGTGTATCATCATTTGGGGAATGGCTGCATAAGTTATGGTACATGAATCCAATGGAATATTATTGTTCTATAAAAATGATTTTCCTCAAAATATAAATACTCATAATACAAAACTCTAGAAAGCTGTAACTGATTAGAGGAAAGTTGTAAAAGTGGGGCAATTCTCAAATTGTAAAGGATTCCTTATAAATATTCTAAAGTTGAAAATGAATAGTGATGTGAAAATGTTTGCTTTCAAAATAGATATTCCTTTCAAAACCAGAAGTAATTATTATCATGCAGTAATTAAATATATAAATTTATACTTGATCATGCATAAGCAGTATTTATTTTTCTCAGGTAAACTAAAAATTATTTTGTACCTATTAGATTTAATACAGTTAAAATGCGAATCTACAATTCAGTTTTTGTCAGTATCTTTAGCAAGTAAACAACCAAACTGCTCTGAGTTTGTAAAAAATTACAAAAAAATAATTTGCACTATTCCAAATTTGAACATTTAGAAAGATTCACATTCATAAAGAAGTTTTTCAACAGTGTGATTTCTTTTTGTATTTTTTTAGGATTATTTCAAAAACTTACTAAAAAGTTCAAGACCAAAAAAAAAAAAAAAAGAAAAAAAAGAAAAGAAAAAAGAAAAGAAATGATGAACAGGTTGGTTTCACAAAAGTGTAGAAAGACTTACATAAACTGATACTAAGTGAAGTGAACAAAACTAAGAGAATACAGTAACAAAAAGATTATGTGATGATCAATTTTGATGGACTTGGTTCTTTTCAACAATGAGCTGATTCAAGGTAGTTCCAATAGATGTGATAGAAAGTTCCATCCTGACTGAATATGGATCAAAGCATAGTGTTTTCACCTTTTATTGTTGTTTGCTTGCTAGGGGCAGAATTCTTTCTCATGCTTTTTTCCTTTTTGAGCTAATTTGTCTTTTGTTGCATGACGAATATGGAAATAGGTTTAAAAGAACTGTGCATACATGTTTGAGCTATATTGGATTACTTGCTGTCTAAGGAAGGGGGGAAAGGAGGAAGGAGGAGAAAAATTTGGAACAAAGATTTTGAAAGGGTGAGTGTTGAAAAAGGGTACATGCCTTTTGAAAAATAACAAGTTATTATCTTAAAAAAGAAGAATAATTGCACATGTTTAACCTATATCAGATTACTTGCTGTCTTGGAGATGGGGGGAAGAAAAAAATTGGAACACAATGTTTTGAATGTTGAAAATTATCTTTGCATGTATTTGTAAAAATAGAATATTATTAAAATTAAAATAACATATAAAATATAAACCTATTGAGGAAAGGGATTTTTTCATTGTGAGAAAGGGGGTGACTTTCTTTGCTTACTTACAACTTTGCATACTTATAATAGTGCCTGAAATATAGTAATAACTTAATAAATGCTTATTGATTCATTGAATGAATGAGCAGTTGAGGAGTCAAAACTAATAAGTTTGAAAAAGATAGGTTGGGTCCAGTCCATGAAAGATTTTGTTTTGGACTTTATCCTGTTGGCAAGAAGAAATTGCTAAAGTTTTTGAGATGGTCAGGTACATGAGGAAGTCAGTATTTTAGACTCATTCCTCAGTGTTGTACATCATGGAATGGGGGAAGAAAATAAAGCCAAGAATCCATAGTAGAAGGTTAGGTATAATGTGATATTTTCTGAGTCTTCAATGTCATAGTAGAAATAGAAAAGAAAGAGAAGACACAAAAGTTATGGCAAAGAAAGAATTGATTTGGTGCCTGACAATACATTGATAGAGGTAAGGGAGATAAAAAAAGTCCAACATAATCCTGAGGTTTCTAAGTGAAGTTGGCTCAGAGGGAGGGGTAATAATTGGGGAGCAGAAGAAAGATGAATTCAAAAAAATCATAAAATATTGAGCTAGATAGGAACTTAATGATTCCATTACATCCCTTGGGGAGATATTTTGGTAATGTTAATATTTCAGATGCTGGTAAATCAACTCTTTGCCACTGGGTCTTTAAAAATGTATTCTTTAATTATGAGCAGGATGGTCTCAGAAAAAAAAAAAAAACAAACATGGATTTATATGAACTGATGCAAAGTGAAAAAAAGCAGAACTAGAAGCACATTATTCACAGCAGCAGCAAAATTGTATGATGATTTACTATGAATAACAGCTATTCTCAGAAATCCAATAATTCAAGACAATTTGGTGAGAAATGATGAAAGGTTCTGTCCATTTTGAGAGAAAGAACTGGTAGAGCCTGAATGCAGATCAAAGATACTTTTTCTTTACTTTGTTTTTTGGGGATCTTTTTGTTTGTGTGTTCTTTCATAGAATGACTTAAATGGAAATGTGTTTTGCGTGACTATACATATGTAACTTTTGTCAAATTGCTTGCCTTTTGCAAGTGGAGGAGTAGGGGAAGGAGAGAACAAATTTGGAACTCAAAATTTGTAACAAAAAATGTTAAAATTGTTTTTACATGTAACTGGGAAAAATAAAATATCAAATTAAATTTTAAAAATTAAAACCTTATTCTCTGAGTTGTCCATAACCTGTTGACCTACACCTTTTCACCCACTGCCATGTCTTGCACAGATCTCAGAAAAAGGAAGCCCTGATTGTCAAACCAAAATTAGATAGCTGGTTCTCTCCAAGATTATGGTATAGGCTCTCAAGAAAGACTGGATATTCAACAACACTAAATCACATAGAAAGCCTATCTAGTGTAGTTACACAATAATGGAAAGAGTATTGCATCAGGGGATAGAAGGAAGTTCAGTCAAAATTTTGATTCAAACCCTAACTCAGTCATTTACAGAATTTTGGGCAAGCCATAATCCTCATCTATAAACTGAGGTAGTTGGATGAGGTAATCTCTAAAGTTACTCCAGTCCCAAATCAATAAATTAGCAAGTATTTATTAAGCACTTAATATATCCTGGGCTCTTTGAGGGGATACAAGAAAAAAGGAAATCCTATTTAATCTTAATTCTAGTCCCAGCTCTGATAATCTAGTCAATTCACTAGATATCTCCAGATCTCAAATAATCCTGAACATTTCATCCAGTTCAGCACCAAAATATAAAGTCATATATTCATATAGATAACTGTAGGAAACATGGAATTCACTCAAAAAGATGAAATCTCACAAAAGAGACAAAAGCAGAATCAAGGTTTAAAACTCTCCCTCTTTATCCACATTTATGATACCTGAACAGACCCCACTAAATATTTAAACAATGATATTATACCAGTATAAAAGCTCCCTAAATAGGGCTATGTGGTTAAAAAGAACATATGAACAGATGTGATCTTATTATAGCCTTAGAGTAATTCAAAAACAATTTGTCATTGATGACAGACATTGTTAAATTATGTCCACCTGCTGGATGTGACCAGAGAAATCATTCCACTTTTCCCTGAGACAACCAAACAGTTGGCATAGGATGGCAAGACAGGTCAAGGAGAAGAGTGGGCACCTTTGAAGAAACTCCATCCTGGAACGTCCAATGTCTCACAAACCTTTTCCTTTAAATTTCTTTAAACGGATCCCAACCATTTTTATTGACCCCAGAGGCTCAAATGTTAACATAGTCCAGAGAGCCTTCAAGTTGTATCATCCCACGCTTAACATCTGTGAAAGTTGGAGCAGACCACACTTCCATCTTCTGGAGTTCCCATCGGCCACAGTTTCTTTAACAATTATGTCAAACCTCTGAGTTCTCCTTCATGGCCTTTCCCATGCAGGAAGTACGTTGGAGTTTACCTTAACAAATTCACAGGCTTACTTCAAACTACAATGGTATGCCTGCTCTCAGCCAGCTTAAAAAAATGAACCCATTTCCTTTCCTTTCTCTAAATATTTACCTTGTTCCTTCTTCTAGCATTACAACATTATAATTAAATGAAACAATGAAAAGAAGGAGGGAGTAGGGAAGAATGAAGGGTAAAGCACTGGGAGTAGCTCCCAAAGCTATTTCAAAACTTCTCAGAGCTCTTTGGTTTCCAGGGACATTTCAAATATTCTTTATTTCACTAAGCAAAGGATGAAGAATTGATCTTCCCCTGAAACTTTAAGTGCTTCCCATTTCCACTAGTGCAGCCTACAGGAAAGAAAGGCGGATTATGAGCTACTAGACCAAACAGGAAACATCTCTCAATGGGCCCAAGGCTCATCCTAGGCAACTCCAAGGGAAGAGTATGTGTATACAGCAGCTACCAGGATAAACACAAGGTCTGGATTTGAGAGAAAGTAAGGCAAGTCCACTAAATTTAATATGCCATCTAACCTCAGTAATTCAGACTAAGACTCTGCATGAAGAAAAGCCTGAATTACACATTTTCTCTAACAAAATGCAGTTTTATTACTTCCACTTTACTCAATTAGGCTAGCACAGTTTTGCCAGAACACTGTGCCAAGTTGAGATCCCAAGATTTGCTTTAATGAATAGATAAGAACAACATGAAATTAATGTGACTGTTGTGTAAATGGCTGCTTCCAAAGTGTCTCAGAAGCAATTTGTTCTCTTTAGTAGATTAACTGCCTTCTTGATCCTAGATCATAAAATCACAGGGTCTGAATTTGAAGGAATCTCAGACTTTATCTAGTTCAGTTCCCCCCTTAACAGCAATTCTTCCTCCCTCTCTCTAGAACATCACTGATCAATGATTTTCTAGTCTCTACTTGAAAACTTCCAATGATGGAGGTCCTTCTCAAAGAAGCTTATTCTGAACCCTTCTAAAATGCTATAAAGGGAAGCATCTTTGCTGAGGTAAGCCTAACTTCAAGGGATATAGTAAACTATGAATTGGTGGATGGATTAGGAGTATAAATTGAGAACTAGAAGGGACCTGAGTAAGTACTTAATCCAACTCTATTGAAATTGAAATTGAGCCCCATAAAGCTGGAATGACTTACCTACAGTTACAAAGGTAGGGAATAGCAGAACTGGGATGCTGGTAATATGTCTTCCATTTGTTGCACTCTCCATAGTGAGCCCTATCCTTAAGGACCCCTCACAGTGACATTTTCATAACATGTACAAATACTTTCATTTTGCCTTGGCTTTCAGAAGCACTTTGTAAAGGTTCAAAGTAAGTGATAAAGTATTGGTGTCCTGTAGCATTAAGTGACATTAATGAGGTAAGAGAACATGTGATTATAGATCATATAATACATATTAGTTCCATTTATATGGTTGTAGATTTCTAGCTCTTCTCAATGCCCAATGGTATTTATTCAGTGTTATACTGAATTTCAAGCAATACCAACTTTCTCTTGTCCTAGACAATGATCTTCTCAGAAGGAAGACTGTCTTACCTGCCATCTAAATTTACATTATCTTTTATATAGGTCCTTTCCTTTCCATTCACAAAATAATCACCTTGGAGCAGATCATCATCAACTCTCACCTGGACTAACCCAATAATTTTCTAGTTGGTCTTTCCTGCTCAAAACTCTCCCCACTCCAATCCATCTTTTGCTCAGCTCCCGAAGTCATCTGCACTTAATAAACTTGAGTGTTTCCCTGTTACCTCCAGCATCAACTATAAAACATTAAGTTTTGAATTTAAAATTATTAGTTTTCAATTTTTTCAGTTTCCTTAAACTTCAGTCTCCCTATTTTACAATCCAGCAACACTGGCTTTGCATTCCTTGAACATGACACTCCATCACCTGACTCTCAATTGGCCAACTCTTGAATGCTCCTCTTCATCAGCTCCATCTTCTGACTTCTTTGAATATTTGGTTCAAATATACTTTCTGCAAAATGATTTCCTCTTTCCCCCTATTCTCCAGTGCCTTTGCTCTGAGATTACCTTATCTCTATTCTATGTTGTAAATCCTTGTTTGCATGTTGTTTCACCCATTAGAATGTGAACTTCTTGCAAACAGGAAGCCAATTTTGCCATACTTTGGATTACATGGATTCCTAACACATAGTAATGACTTAATAAATACATGTTAACTGACTGAATATGTTATATCTGCGCTTGGTTTCCGATCAGTAAGTCTTTATTAAAAAATACTACTTCCTATCCATTCATCGATATTTCTCCTCAAACACACTGAGCCCCAACCTCTCTTTCCTCAGGATGGAGAGATGAGCCATCTATTGTAGTGACAGGAGTAGTGACAGAGACCCTCTCACGTGTCTCCATAAATAAATCCACATCATTTCTGATGCCATCACCATTTCACAGGAGCCATCAATGTGGAATTAAGATAAATCACAGCATTCCCACCCAGAACACAGCACCGTCAGCGGCCATCTGAATCTCATCTGGACTGTTTGTGGACCTGCTTCCTCCTCCATCTCCCTATTCAGAAAGCCAAACTTCAAGAATCCCTAAGTCTGAGAATTGCTGTTCTGTTTCCATGTTTTCCCGAATACTGTGCTTTTATTGTTGATGGGGAAAATGGATGTCAAAGGCATAGGAAAGGAATGTAGCTACAGCCTATTCTAAAAGCATGCATTTATTTTATTTTATTTTATAAATGTATGCATTATGTATGGATTTACATAAAGGTTTTTATAGAGTCCCTTAAATGATTTACTGTGAGGGATGATTATAATCTTCACTTATTTAAAAGAGACTTGTTTATCCCATAGTATCTCATACATGGGGACATGTTTCAGCTTACAGACATGGTAAACAAAACTTACTGATCCACCTAGTGAGTTATAAAACTTGTAACTTGTTGTAAACAGCTCTGTCATTTTATTTAGCATATTGCGTCTATGAGCTGCCTTATTTATCTGGTGGTAAATCTTTATGTATCAAAAATGCTACAGAAGGCACAACAGATAAATTACCGACAGACACTAACATCTGACTAGTTAATCAAACAAATAGGACATGTAACAAAGAGAAAAGCTATAAATATTGACAACAAGCTGCTTCAGTCACAAAAACATTCAATACTTCAGTTCTCAAGAGTGAGTTTTATATCAGTCCCCTGGAAACAGTTTGTATCCTCCAATAAATTTTTACAGTTGATTCACCTGCCTGATACCCCTCTCAGCCTTTTCCTTCAGAAGCTGTCAAAGCCGCCAACTATAATATATGGCCCGACCGAAGAGAACAGCTGTAACCATTCTCTCTGCTGGTTCCTGTACCCTGCTCTGCATAAAATAATATATCAAGATTAATTGATTTCCCGTCAGTCTCACAGAACAGAAAATTAATTTTCATGTAGCTATTTTCCCCAGCATATGAATTTTGTACATGGCAAGTAATTTAAGTTTTTAATTATTCATGAGGAAGGAGGAGGTGGGAGGTGGGGGGGGGGGGGACATGATAAAGTGAGCTTGTGAAAACCCCAAGGCCAGTGCCTGGGTCTGGGTTTGTGCTGAGGCAACAATAGCACTTGCTAATGCCTATATAAATAATATATGTATTAACATACATCTTAGTACAACACCAATTTCTCTCACTCTGACCCAGGACTACCAGGTCACACCACAGCACTTTGTCAAAGTCTCCGCGTCGGTTACGTACGACACCCTAGCGGGAAAACGCAGAGCCTGTCAGCCATATTGGATTGACCTCCGCTCGGCTGGCCGGCAGACGCGGACCGGGCATGGGAGGGAGGTAATTTAACGGTCAGCGTGAGGGGGAGATGAAGGCAGGAGCCGCTAACCAGCCAGGTGCTATCTCAGCACGTCCTCCATCTGCAGGTGACATTGACTTGGGAAACTGGAAAATGGCGAAACACTGGGCTCGCCCCAGTCTAATGTTTCACCGTGAGCCCAGCCCAGCCCCGAGCACTTGGGGCAATCACGTACATTTGTAAGAATGAGAACTAAAACGCTCCCACAGCACGCGTTTAGAAATGGCATCAGCACGCTTCACATAGACTGCTCGGCAGCAAAACCGGGCCGGGCTTGACTGGAGTCCCGGGGACCCATTTAGCCCCGTTGGGATGTACGCCGGACCCACGCCCCTGAGCTGTGGCCTTCCTCTCGGCAATCCGCGGTCCAAGTCAGGGTTCCTCCCCATCTCCTTCCATCTCAAGCATTGAGGTCTCTGTGAAATTGGAAGATTTCTATGAAAAATTGACTTTTGCCCAATTAAGCCCTTACTTGTCATCATTACAGCCCAGAAAAGGGGTGAAGAGGTGGGTAGGGAATAGGAAAAGCTTTCAGACTCGTTCATGAAGAATGGGTGGGGGTGAGAACAGAGGAAAAGGAAAAGGGAAGGTTCCAGAGCTGAAGTCAAAGAAAAGTAAATGTAGTCCCCCAAGTACCAAACTTGATACCACCGGGTAACAAACGGAGAGGAAAGGGCACACAGTTGGTATCAGAACATCTGGGTTGCCTAGATCAGCTAATTTCTCTAGCTCTGTCTCCTCATCTGTAAAATGAGGAGTTTGGGCCTGAAACCGTTCTAGTTCTGAGACTATTAACCCAAGAACTGAATTTGAATCTTGGCTCCGCTACTTACCCATGTGACCAGAAGTTAGCTCCTTTCCGTTTTTAGACTTTTTTAAAAATGAAAAGATTGGAACAGGCGACACCTAAAGTTTAACATAGATGGACCAAGTATTTGAAAAACTAGAGCAAGTGACCTTAAAAAAGAAACTCCTATTCGGGGGCATGTCATCAATGACATTGCGGCTACCAGCAGCAGTAGAAAAGAACGGTGAAATGGGGATGAAATGCTGGAGTAAAAAGGCTGAAATTGAGTACAACAGGAAAAGGAGGTCAAGGGCAAAGGAACTCCATTTTTCAGGTTGGAGGGTGAGAAGAACTCTTCTTGTGAAATATACAGGGTGAGGAGTCCATACAGACTTCTAAGTCAACCATAAAAGTATTCACTTTAACCACAGCCCACATAGTTGGGAGGGAAGGGCCCCTCCTCAAAGTGCCATAAGCTATACATTAGGGAACACTAAGGTCCTTCCAGGATTTCCATTATAAAACCTGTTTCCCAGTAACCTGCAAAGCCTGTAAAAACTCCCTTTGCCCTGAAACTTGGCATCTGAGCAGTCGGCACTGCATGGGTTGTTTTAATACTGTTACAGAATGGGGCTTCCAGATTATATTTCTCTCACCACCGTGGCTGCAGACAAAAGGGAAACATGATACATCACATCCAATGGCTAATTGCTAGCACTGATGTAGAGCTAGTCAATTGAGGCTGAAGAATAAAGGCATTCTTGATTGTTGTTGCATGAGCTTTTTTTTCCCAAGAAAGGAGAGCCTGTGAAGTTTACTTTCAGCTTTGTACTACCTGGCTTAGAGAAAAAAAATGGAAGGGGAAACAAGAAAATGCACTGGAATCTTTATATAAGACCAAGAACTTGCTTACTTAACTGTTGTCCAATGTCACATCATAAAGAAAACTTGGATTGATGCAAAGATTATCAGCTGTAAGTTATAATAATAATAACGATAATAGTAACAGCAATTGTAATAATGGGAGTTGGTATCATATATTAAGATTTGCAAAGCATTTTACACATTTTATTTAGTTCATTTGACCCTCAGAGATCATTTCTTTTTATGGATTAGCCAACTGAGATTCAGAGAAGCTAGAGTGATTTAGCCATGAACATACACTTTATAAGTGTCAGGGGTAAGATTCAAATTTCAAGTCCAACAAGTCTTCCCTCCATAGTTGCCTTGGAAGTATTCCCTTTAAATGTTAGCCTGGCCATTTACTCTCCATATCCTCACAGAAATCAGATGACCTTCCTGAGCTTTAGTCACTTCATCTGTAAAATATAAGTGATAACACCTGATCAGATTATTTAGAGGATCAAAATGAATATTTTGAGAAAGTTGAGCAAATAAAGCCATTATTTATCTATTAGCAGAAGTGTTTTTGTTTTGGGGGGGGTTTGGGGGGGATGGTTGTGGATGTGTGTGTGAGAGAGAGACAGAGACAGAGACAGAGACCAACAGATAGACACAGAAGACAGACAGAAAGAAACAGAGACTAGAGAGACATAGAGATAGACGGAGATAGACAGACACAGAGAGACGGAGAAACAGAGACAAAGACACAGAGTGAATGAGAGAGAGAGAGAGAGAGAGAGAGAGAGAGAGAGAGAGAGAGAGAGAGAGAGAGAGAGAGAGATGGGGGAAGGGGTGCACTTTTGGCTTGGGGTGCTGTATGTTTTTTATGGGGGCAGGGGCTTGCTTCATCTTGTTCTGCGAACAATCCTATAGCGAACATAAACGAACTCATTATGCACACCATAAAAAATACGTGTTGGCAATTCTGTAACTAAAACGTAAAAAACTTCGAGGAGTAGAAGCTGCTGCTGGCATCGCTTAAAGGTCTTTGTTTCTGTAAATTCAATTGAGTGTTTCTATTTCGAAGTCTAGCAAGAGGTTCTAATTATTGTTAGAAGCCTAATTAGCATTTAGTATTACATTACGACAACTGCAGCAAAATTGTACCCATTCTCCAATAAACAGTATTCACAGGGTGCACTCAAGCTGCTGGATGGAGCAATGAGAATTAATAGCTCTCCACGACAATGGCAAATCCTACGACTCCCGCTGTGTGTGTTTAATAATTTTTCACTCCTTCCAGATTGTTCCCATCAAGCACAATTCCCAAGATCCTAATCAACCACCCTCCCCATCAATACTACACAGAGATCTGAGCACTGAAAATTATCTGCAATTTCAAAAAGTGCTTTGTTGCATTATTAGGCCACTGACCTAAGAGGTAATGGGTAAATAGTTTCTGAAAAATGTCCAAAGCGCAACATAAATTAAAGCTTATAGTCTTGCCTGCTGTTCTCACCATAGCTATAACTGCAAACTATTACAGTTTTTACCCAATATTCCTAACTATAATTTTACACCATAATATTGGTGCAAAGCTCCAAATGTTCCCCATTCATAGGTCTCCATTTGTTCTACACTGGGAGGAGGGTTTCAGATGGGAATAGGGGATCAGCCCCTTTAAATTATTTTTTGGCACAACCCTTCCACTGAGTCCCCCCCCCCACCATTACCCATAGAAATCATTAAATCTGCATATTTGGGCTTGGGACAGGCTCAGGGGTCTTGTTTCCAAGGGTGCAGCTGCGTATTGCAAACTTGTTTTGCTTCTCAAACATCCAACAGGACGAGGTTAATTTCCCCCCCCCTCCCACTGGAAATTATCTCTTCCTCACCAGTAGTTAGCATGTACCTCTCCTAAGTACTGACCCCATTCTATTTCTTACAGTATTCTTTGGGAGAGGAGATGTGGTGTAATGGAACCAAGACTGGATTTGTTAACAGACGATATGGATTCAAATCCTGCCTTCAGTAGTTAGTACTTTTGTGAGCTTGAATAGGTCACAGGATCTCAGCTTCCTTAGCTCAATGATTTTATTAGGCTTGTATCTTGGGATAAGTTTCAAGGGATCTGAATTTGAGTGGGAAAATGAAATGTTTCTTTTCACTCATTTTTAACCAAAATTTAGCATTTTCTTCCATTATGGATATATCCAATAAACATTCTGAAAATGGGCCCATCAGTCTCACCAGACAATAACAAAAGGGTCCATGACACCCAGTATGCAGCTATACAGATAATGGCCTCAGGCACTTACCAGCTGTGTGACACTTAACCAGTGTGTCCCAGTTTCTTCAACTATAAAATGGGGTAATAGCACTAACTCCCAGGATTGTTGGATCAAATGAAAGTAGTACTTGTAAAGTATTTGTCTGATACATAGTAGGTGCTTGTTTCCTTCTTTCCTCCCTAAGATCTCTTCCAGCTCTCAACCCGATGATCCTGTTTCTATCTAATTGCCACAATGTAATAATTACCATTCATGCAACATTTTAAAGCTTGCAAAAGTGCTTTACAAATATCACTTGATCCTTATGACAATCCTATGAGATAAGTACAAGTCAGATTTTTTTTGACGGGATCATGGTTTCATCAGCCTGGTGAGTTCTACCAACACAAACTGGCACTTTCTTTGTCCCAGATGATCTTAAAGCATTTCCTGGGGTGAATTCTTGGTGATTTGGTCCTGGTCACAGAGCAAGGATCATTAGAGATACTCTAGGCCATTTGGACTCTGGAGTGAAGTTTTTTTCATTCTGAATACCACAGGACTTTTCCCTCTAGGTATTACTATTTACATGTCACAGATGGAGAAACTGAAATCTGGAGAGCTAAGTGACCTGCCCCATAGTCATATACTAATAAACGTCAGAAGCAGGATCTGAACTTGGGTCTTCCCAATTATAACCTGGAATACTCTCCACTCCCCCACATTGGGTCTCTCCTTAAGAACACATGGGGATAGGGAGAGTTTCTTTGTATCTTCTCCAGTCCATAGCACAGGGACTCGCATGTAGAAATCACTCAATAAATATTTGCTGAATTGAAATAAATTAAATGGAAATGTGCTGCTTCTGTGTGGTCTAAAGCAGATTTCCTTCCAAATCTGACACATGAAGGCACCAGTAATCCACTGTCTCTTGGGGGCGAGAGGGTGGGGTTGGAGCTGTCAGACTATTGTCCTCACTTGGCTTATGGGGTTTAAAAATGAATACTAGTTCCATTGTTCATTGAGGGTCAGGAAGGAATACTTTTCTGGGACAAAGTAGAAAATCTCTCTTTGTTCTAAGACACCTCTCTGCCCTTGGAATACAGGACATGGAACCCCCCATGATTTAAAAAAAAAAAACAGGAGAGAAAACAAAGGTGAGCAAATTGCTCCCAGTCTATCTGCCCTGCCAACAGTAAATAACAAATAAGATATAGCCCTGCCCCCAAGGGTCAAGGAGGACAGAGATCTAGGAGCTTCACCTTGACATAATTTTCAGGATCTTATTTTGTTGGGTTCCTGTTTGATTTGGTAGTCAAAGCTTACAAAAATTTCTAACTACTTTATCTAAATTATGGATCAGTATTTGGTAAGTACCTACCAGGAGCAAGGCACTGTGCCAGGCACACAAAGCCTCTATATTCATCCCACTTTATTCCTTTATGAGAAGCACAACATCTATCGGTTACGTCTGTCACCAACTTCAGAAGGCTCATAGCTTGGTGCAGTGGTTCATAAGCTTTTTTGTTCAAGGCACAGAACTGCTTGTTTCTGTGATGCTTTCTTGTATATTGACCAGGGGGGAGAGGGGGAAAAAGGGAGGAGAAGGGAGGAGATATATAAGGATGGATGGATATAAAAGAAGGAGTCTATTTCAGGAATGGGGTATGACCAGTGCAAAGGCTAAGAGATAGGGGATGGGGTGTCATGTAGGAGAGCTGAAGAGGTAGGATGGGGATATCTGGTGAGGTTGGAAATCTAATAGGGCAAGGCCATAAATGACCACGTAAAAAAACTAAACAGAGGAGTTTAGATTTTATCCAAAAGATATAAGAACACCTTTATATGACTGAGTGTCAAATTGTTAAATCTGTCCTTAAAGTAAATTATCTTGGCAGCAGTGCATAAGATAGACTGAATGGTCTGAAAAGGAAGGAATGGAAGGAGTCAGGGAAACCAATAATCCGGGTTAAAGGTGATGAATGCCTGAGCTAAAATGGCACCTGTGTGAGAAGAGAGAAGGGGTCTGAATGAAGAGATTTGGGTATAAGTAAAAACAGATATCCCCAAATGTGGAGTGACAAATCAAAGATAATGCCAGGGTTACGAGCCATAGACACTGGAAGGATGATGGTGCCTTTTAAAAGAAACAGGAAAGTCCAGAAAAGGATAGAGTTTGAAGGTAAAGATAATGAGTTCAGTTTTAGACATGTTGAATTTGAGAGGTCTCTGGGATACACAGTTTGAAACCTTCAATGGGTAATTGGTGATAATGAGAGTGAAGTTCATGGGAAGGACTGGGATTAGATATTTAGATCTCTGAGTCATCTACAGAGAAATGATAATTAGACCCATGAGAGCTGATGAGGTTACTTAGACAAAGAACAGAAAGGGTGAAAAGAAAAGGGCCTGGATCAGAATCTGTGAACACTCCCTTACTGGGGTGATATGGAGGAAGATCCAGAAAAAGAAACTGAGAAAGAGAAAATTAGGAAACGATTCAGGAGAGAGTAGTGTTGCAAAACCTAGAGAAGAGAGAGTGATCAAGAGTGTCTCATTCAGAAAATGGGTAAGGTAAAAGCTCACTGGAGAGAGTAGTTAAAGTTGAGTGATAAAGTCAAAAGAAAGAATGAAACATGAGTAGACAATTTTTTCTAGGAATCTGGCTGAGAAAAGGAGGAGAGACAGAGAACAATCTCTTGAGGGATGAGAGGGCCTAATGAAAGTCTGTAAAGGATTAAGTAGCCTTGAACATATTTTAAAGGAGTAAGGAAGCAATTATTCTCTAGGGAGGCCAGGAAATAATCTTCTGGAGAAAATGGGAGAAGCGAGATGAAGTTAGAGTGTTTGGCTTTGTCGAGAAAAAGGAGCACTTCTTTGAAGGAGAATGAAAGAAAGGAGAGAAAATAAGAGATGAACCAAGCAAAGGGTGTTGAGAAAAGAATGGAAAAACAGGAAATTCATGCTAAATGGCCTCAATTGGCTTGATAAAATAAAAGATGAAGCTCTCCACTGGGAGAGAATGGGGCAAAAAAGAGGCAAGAGTCTTGAGAAAAAAAGTTTGGGATAGTTTTGTAGAGAGTAAGATGGAAATAAATTAGAAATAAAAAGACCCACTTGCTGCAGTTCAGGGAGCAGTTGACATTTATATACATAATTATAATGTATACAGTCAGCAAATGATAAGGTATCTTTCAGTTTGTTTTTAGGGGCTTGTGAGAGAATAGAAGAGGAAGATGATGGAAGTAATCCAGGGATGAAGTTTGAAGTAAAAGATGTGCAATGATGAGACAAAGAGGCAAGGAATTTGAGAGCAAGGAACATCTTGGAATTGACATGATTTGAATATCTGGTTGAAGTTGGAGAGGAAATAAAAGGAAATCAGGCAGGAACTGAGAAAGTACTGAGGAGAAAAGGGACTACAGGTCTGGATGGTAGAGAAGGATGAGTTTGGGAGAAGTGAATCATGGGGAAAGGTGGAATGATAGAAGGTTTTGGTCAAAGGTTATGGTCAAAGAGAATAATGTCTAAGCTTCCAACTAGGGAAGTGGAATATACATAAGCATAATAGTGAGCTCTAGTGTGCAAATATTCTCATATTTGCATATGTGGCTAACATGGAGTGGGAGTTAAGCCCTGGAAAACTTCCCTCTTTTCTCTTTTTCTCTCCATCACGAATCTACTTATGAATCCAATGCAAATGTTTAAACATGTATATAGCTCAATGCTTGGGAGATTCAAAGAAATCTAAGACATTGCACCTTGCCCTTAATAAGCTCAAAATCTAGTCGGGAAGACAAATTAAGCATCATTAAAATCTAAATTACACAAGAGTTAAGTAACAACACAAGAGGTATATAATTGTCAAATTAAATGGGTGGAAAAACAATTCAAAGGAGAGAAAAGTCACTATGGGCTGAAATAATCAAGGAAGACTTTAGGGATAGGGAGGATTTACACACTTCACTAAAATACTCCTTCTGAAGCTTCATCATGGCATGAGGTCAAAGATCATGCCAGTGGAACACAGGTTTCAGTGGGCCCTCCCATCCTGGAAAAATTTTGAGTATAGGCCCATTTAAGGACTATCTGTCTTCTCTGAGAACTAGTCTAGCTAAATTCCGAAAGACTCAATCATGGGGTAGGTCTCGGGGTGATGAATACTTTTGTTTTCAGCAGCTCACAAAGTCTGCCAAGAAAAGGAATATCCAAGTTGCATTCTGAGTTCGTGGAAATAATACATTCTCAAAGGTTCAAAGAAATATGATGGTGTCAAGATCAAATAGAAATAGAGACCACTTAACTACACATAAGCATCCCTAGAAGATCCATTTTGAATTACACCACCACATATTAACATTTTAATTTGGGTTTGGCTATCCTTGAAAGTGTGGTAGGTCATGGTTCTGGGTTTGATACCTCTGGTTTAGATGATAAAAAAGGAGATCGAGAGAGCACACACATATGCATACACACACACACACACACACACACACACACACACACACACACACACACAATGAGCAAAATACTTAAATGTGAATTCGCCTGCCCCTCCAAATTTTTCTATCCCTCCTTTGCATTTGAATTTTGAGCTCTCAACATGGAAGTCTTACTGTAACCCCGCTGCTGGTATAGAATGGGATTGCCACATAATTACAAGTTGAATCTACATACCATCAGAGGAAGATACAGAAGAAACAAATGACCATGCCTTGGAGCCTGGCAGAAAGAGAAAGTCCTAGTGATGCATGGCTGTCATCACATTGTTCATGTATCCATTCATCAGTAATCAGAAAGTATTTTTAAGCCCTATTATGCACTAGGTACTGTGCTAACCCAAGAGAGATAAGGAAAGGTAAAAGCACAATCCTGCCTTCATGGAGCTCTCATTTTTATCAAGCAAACGGTACATACAAGAAATATTCCCTATACATAATATACAACTAGACATACAAGAAGCACATTCTACATATAATATGCAACTGGACTTAGAAAAATATATTGTACCTACAAGAAACACACTGCACATACAATATATAACTGAACATACAAGAAATACACTTTATCTACAATATTCAACTGGACATTCAAGAAACTCATGTTAAATGGCCTCCATTGGCTTGGTAAAATGAAAAATGAAGCTCTCTTCTGGGAGAGAATAGGGCAAAAAAGAGGCAAAAGTCTTGAAGAGAAAATAGTTTGGATAGTTTCTGTGGAGATGGAAATCAATTAGAAATAAAAAGACTGACTTGCTGCAATTAAGGGATCAGTTGACATTTATAGGTATAGTACATATATACAAAATATAAACAAACTAAAATATATATTCTATATATAACATATAGCTAGACATACAAGCAATACTTGCATACAATGTGCATTTGAACATATAAGAAATATACTCTACATACAATGGAGTATATTTCTTGTATGTTCAAAAACATACAAAAAGCACACAATACAAATAGAAGGTAAAGTGAGAAGTAGAGGGTCTAGAAGTGCAGAAGAGCAGCAAGAGCATCCTAAGGAAAGTGGGATTTAAGAAAAGGAAGCCAAGGTAAGGCAGGGATCAAAGTGAGGAAGGAGAATATTCCAGGCATGGGGTGTAGCCAGAAAACAGAATCTGAATAGGGAATGAATTTCTGGATAGGGTGCCATGTCCTGTGTGAATAGCAAAAATGCCAGGGTAGCTGGATCATAGAGTAAAAAGGGTATTAGAAATGGAGGAAAGCCTAGGGCATAAAGAGTTTTAAAGGCCAAACAGATGATTCTATATGTGACCTTGGAGATAATAGGAAGCCACTATTATTTATTGTGAATAATATATTCACTGAAGTTTATTAAGTGGAGAAAGAGAGGGATTGGCATACATCTGTTAAATTCACTCATTCATTCAAGATTTTATTAAGCATCATGAACCATTGCACAAAAATAAAATTGAAACAGTCATTTCTTTCAAGGAACTTACAGGCTACTAGAAAAAAACCTGTATACAAATTAATATTAAAAATATACAAAGTTGATACAAATAGTAACATCAGGGAGATGTAGGAAAGAACTCATAAAGAAGATAGGGCTTGATCTAATCTCTAAAGGAAGCTACCATTCCAAGTGTTATTAGTTACCAGACCTTAAATGGAGATGAATAATAGCTACTAACAAGAATTAATATTTTTAGAAGTTCTTTAAAGTTTGCAAAGGACTTAACATATATTATCTTATCAAATCCCCACAACAAAATTAAAAGGTAGGTTCGATCATTTTACAGATGAAGAAATTGAATCTAAGAAACATTCGTGAATTTTCTAAGATTCCAAAGCAAGTATCAGAAGTAAGATTTGAACCTCCCTCATTTGAAAAAATTCTCACATCTCCAGAGAGTACCTTATGAAAACCCATTTGGAGAGTTCTCGTGGGCCTAGTTTCCATGATCTCAGTTCCCTTTCAAAGTTACATTCCCAGTGGGACACAGTGATTTCCATTGTCACACAGGGACTCAAATGACACAGGATGCCTCCTACCACATTCTCACAAACAATACAATTAAGCAGTCAGCTTCATGGGAGAAACAGCTGGCCCTCCTTTCTGTTCTTCAGCATGTACCTATAAGGAGTTCCTCTTCTGTTTCCTTCCCAGCTGACCCAAAACAACGTATTCTAAACTTTCAGTTAAAAAAAAAAACACACACACACACTGCTTGACTCCTTATTTTCTGCCCTAAATACAGCTACTAGTCTAGTAGAAGCCAGTAAGAAATATGATATAGTCTAAATATTCCTAATTTTCCCCATATATATGTGGAACAAAAATTCAGTTGTGACAGCAAATGAGAAAGATAGAAATGGCTGACTCATAGAGTCAAACCAGTGGAAAAGGAGATCACTCGCCCTAGGATTGGAATTATCAAATATGATGGTGACAAATGGGAAATACAACCTATTTCAACCACCTGCTTGTCCCTCAAGCTCCTGTACCATCATGCCTTCCCAAGAAGCCCTCCTAGGATGTCTGGATGGGTTAGCATCTGATATACATGGAATTTATGAGAAGGCTGTTAACATGACTGTACTAAGGATGCCCACTTAATGGAATGTTCTAGTGAAAGGCTAGCTCAAAGACATGGGAGTCTTTTGCTATATCAGAATGTAAAAATCAGGTAATCACCTGTGCTATACTGAAGAATCACAATAATTAAAGACTGAGAAGGGATCCTAAAGGTCCCTTGGTTCGATGCTCTTCATTTTACAAATGAGAAAAGTAAGATCTTGGTTAAGTGATTTACTCAGGTAGTGAGCATCAAGGTGAGTAAAGAGATGGCGATCAACCTCCTGTACCTTTTCTTTACTGAGCCACTAACTCAGTATTCCATAATAAGACTGCCCTTCTACATACAAATTTTTGCCTTAAGCAAACCCAATATATGACCATTTTCACAGCAAAATTACAGAGGACGATTACTGATATCCCTAAAGGAATCAAAATAGGATTTCTGTGAAGAGCAAGCTCCTTCATCAGGGCATTGAAATTTAATTCCACTCATAAATCCTTTATTTACACAAGTACTCAACTCTTCCTCCTGTATAAACATAGGAGATGGACTATCCAAAGTGCCTTCAAGTTCAAAAATCCAATGCAATTCTGTTGTATGAAGGAGGCTCACCCTCATACATCCTCAGCTCAGTGGCAGCAGCATATCAGACCTAAAGTTGAAGTTCCAATGTCTGCTCTGTTTCATTTAAAAAATATTAATCCAATAGGTTTTAATCCCAAATCTCAAGCTCTGAACTGGGTTACCATGGGTTGTATTTGATTTGTATTTCTATCAGTATCAACCCAAGCATCCTTATAGAGACACCAGCCGTGGACATGATTTATAACAAGTCAGTCAAGGTAAAGCCTATAGCTTCCCTTCACATTTCGACGTTATCAGATTACTTCAGAAGCTGGCAGCAGCTACCATAAGTAACAAGCTGTCAGGGTAAATAAATCACTCTCTCAGAAATAAGAGTTTAAAAAGTGTAGATTAGTATGAGCAAAGGTGGGATTTTAGTAATTTTTATCTTTAATTTACCCCCTCCTCCTATCAAGACTATGGGTGAAAAAACAACAACAGAATAAGTTGCTGGATTTGGAAAGAAAAAGGAAAATAAAGGTGGGGGAGAATAGAAAAAGAAACAAAAAAGAGAAAAAAGGGAGAAAAAGAAAAGGGAGAAAGAGAGTGAGGAAAGAGGAGAAATTAAAAAAGAAAGGAATAGAAAAGGAAGGAGAGAGACAGAGAAATTACATATATGTAGGTAGATAGATAGATAGATACACACATATATACATATATATGTATAAAAGAAAGGAATAGAAAAGGAAGGAGAGAGACAGAGAAATTACATATATGTAGGTAGATAGATAGATAGATACACACATATATACATATATATGTATAAAAGAAAGGAATAGAAAAGGAAGGAGAGAGAGACAGAGAAATTACATATATGTAGGTATATGTATATGTATATATATATATGGATAGATAGTTATAGATATAGATATAGATACACGCATATATACACACATACATATATACAGAGAGAGAGAGAAAGCATTGGAATATTTCTGAGCTGGAGATCTACATGAGAAACAACAGCCAATGGGAAAACGTGTGGCCCCAACATACAAATCATCAAACAATCTATTTGTAACCACCCAAAAAAGTTGTAGGAACTGAGGAAAAGCAACTCAGACTCAACCAATGTAATTTCCTCCTAGGACAGACTGACAGGCCACAGAGATAAAGGAGAAGCAATAGATGTTATCTCTGGACTTCAGGGAAGCTCTCCTTCGGTTCCGTTCCACATGATGTTCTCATCAAGGAGCTGTGCTGCTGCTCTAGCAAGGACATGAGTGACTGCAAAGCCCCACCCAAAAGATGGTTATCCCTGCCTCTGTATTCAGGGGACCTGTGGAGCCCGGATCACTAAGTATCTCCATCTATGAGCTAGGCAATCAGTGGAGAGGAGCCTGGCTAGTCTGTAGCTGGGTATGCATCTTATTTTCAGAGTTCAGAGGAGAAGAGGAATTAATAAAGCCAGGCGTGATGGGGAAGAATTTCATAAAAGGAGGGGCATCTTGATGAAAGACTTAGTTTTTTGGTCAATACAATGATCCAAGACAATTTCAAAGGGGCCATTTTGAAGAATGCTATCTATCTCTAGAGAGAGAACTATTGAATTCGGAGTGTAGATTGAAGCATACTTGTTAAACTTTATTTTTCTTATTTGCATGTATGCTTTTTTTTTGCAAAATGACTAATACAGAAATGTTTTGCATGACTTCCCATACATAATTGATATCATATTCTTGCCTTTGCAAGTGGTGGGAAAGGGAAGGCAAAGAGAGAATATGCAATGCAAAATTTAAAAAAAAATTAATGTTAAAAACATTTTACATGCAATTGGGAAATCCTTACTGACAGATTTTAAAATATTTTTTTAAGTTGCAACATGAACTGGACCTGAAGAATGGGTATGATTTCAATATAAATGATAAGCTAGAAAGTATTTAGAAGAGGGGAGAATGGTAAAGGGCCTCAAGATCATGTAATATGGAGTAGAATTCTAGAAAGCTCTTCAATACAAGACTGAGATAAAGCTCAATCCAAATAAATACAAAGTAAGGCATTTTAACATTGACCTTTCTCATGGCAGTCCCACAAAGGCAAGAAAGGAAAGTATAATCATTTATTAAGCAGCTACTTTATGCCTGGCACTGTACTAAGTGCATTACAAATATTACCTCATTTGATTTGAAATACCATGTTAATTGTAAGCATATCTAGGTGGATGGAGCACTGGACTTAGAATCAGGAAGATTTATCTTCATGAATTAAAATCCAACCTTAGATACTTATTGGCTCTGTGTAGCCTTGAGTAAGTCATTTAACCCTGTTTGCCTCAGTTTCTTGTGTGTAAAATGAAGAAATGAAGTGAAGAAGGAAATGTCAAACCACTCCAGTATCTTTGCCAAAAAAAAAAAAAACCTCTAAATGGGGACATGAACAGTTGGACATGACTGAAATGACTGAATACAACTATAAAATAATTATAATTTCAAGGTAGTTAGTGCATATATCATTGACTTCATTTTAAGAGAAAATCAAAGATCATTGGAATGAAGAGATCTTCCTGGGGTCACAATAAAGATCATGGCCCAGTCACTGCCATAGGATGGAAAGGATGAAGAGCAAAATGATGAACTAGAAACTGAAAGGCTTCTTAGGAAGCTACTGCAGTAAACCTGGGAAGAGAGGATGGATTTAGAAAGTAGGGTGTGAATCCCTTCACTCATAGAAAGAACTTAAATCTTCTCTTTTCCAACTTTAACCTCCTCCATCCCTGGAGTTTGGTCATTTCAAAGTCTTCACAGTCTGGTTCCAACCCATTTTTCTTGGCTGATTGCCCAGTGTTATCTCTCCCCTTACATTTTAATCAACCTGGACTTCTTGCTGTTTCTTGTATGTAGCATTCCATCTTCTACCTTCAAACCTTTACTGATACTAATCCCAAATCTTTGTCTTAATCGCTAGAATCCTTCACTTCTTCCAAGTCTTAACTCAAATACCACCTTCCATACAGGCCCTTTCCTGAATCCCTTTATTTTAATACTTCCCCCAGAATTTATGTGTGTGTACTGTATATGTTTGTATATCTTGTATTAACTTGTCTATATACATGTAATTTTCATCTCACAGAATTTGCCTTGGTCAAGTAGAAGACTTCAGCTCTTTATCTAAAGGATTACTTATGTTATAACAATAATAAAAACTATATATAATTAAAATAATACAATATAAAAATAAAGAGTTATTTATCTAAAGGGTTTCTTTGGGGGAATGGAGGCTTCTTGGTTGTCAGGTTCTAGTAAGGAAAAGATTCCAATATCTGAGTCCCATTTTGAAAAATAACTGATAACTCCAGGAAACAAATCCATCTCTGAAGCCAGTGGAAATATAAAACTTTGCTTCTAACAGAAGACATTAGCATTTTTAGTGGTGACAGGTATGCAACAATAAAATTAAATTAAAAAGCTTTATACCACCATTAGAAATGTCCTTTCTCCAACTCCACAAACTACAAATAGAAAAGAAATGAACTGAGAGAAACAAACACTGGTGGCTCATCATATTCCTTTGTTATATAAAATAACTAAACAACCATATTTGGGAAGTGTTTTTTTTTTACATTGTCATGTTAAAAATGTACTTGCTGGTTAAAAAAACACATGGTTTTGAAGTTGTTTGCATGTCCATGAGTAACTAAGTATGTGCAATGGTCCCCCAAAAGAGAATGGTAACAAGCAGCTTATATATTTCTTCCTGGAAATATGTGGGACCTTTGCAAGATGAAAACATAAAAATAATCATTTCCCCAATTTTTAGGTATGACCCTATAACTAGGTTTCCCCAATGGTCATTTCTGTTTTTCTCTCACAGCTAAGCAGACACCCCAAAACAGGTACACACACACTCACACATTACGGATTTGTCACGGTGATATCTAATATTTTCCATTCCCTTAATCAATCCCACTTTGCTACAGCAAGCACACAAGCATCTAAACTTGGGGGCAGGAAGAAATACAGTATTGGGGGATGGTTGAGGTATGAGCAGCAAGAGGCAAAGAGGGAAGACAGATAAAGAAGGGCAAAAATAAATACCATATTAACAAACCAGAACCTGACTGCTGGGGACATTGTTCAGGGAATTATTCAAAGGATGAAAACTAGTTGAAAGCTAGTGAAGCAGGCAGTACACAATGCAAAATTAACCAGTGACCTTTACCGGGAGCATCAAAGGTCAAAACAATTTGTAAGGCACTACTTATGAAAAGTCGGGTGGTGGTTGGTGGCTGATAGCCTGAGTACCTACACAGGCTAGAACTCCTTATCAAAAGAGGGGAGTCAAAAATGTTCCTGTATTGTTGCTCTGTAATATTCAGTAATTATTCAGTAAATAAGGAATAGCTAAGAGACTATAATTGTAAGTCCTACTTCCTCTGTCCTCAAAAAACAAAACAAAAACCCATAATTAATTTCAGCTCACCTTATTGACCACTGTCAACTTGAGAGTTCTAAGATATAGTTACTGGTCTTCTTGGGTTTTTAATTTGTGTTATGTTTTTTATCCAAAATAAAATACTCCCCAAAGAAACCTGAAAGAGGTTGAGGCAGGACACATTTAAAACACTCCAGAAATTGTTCTTCTCTTACATTTTACCCACTATATTTTCCCCTCCATATGAGTTGAGAGCTCCCCTCTCAGTGGGGGCTTTGGTCATGAGAAATGAGTGTTTTTCCCCTTTGCCAGTAAGAAATCTTAAGGCCTAGTGTTAAAGTCACTGAAGCATAACAAGTTATAGCCCAGCACGCTCACTGATTAGCTAGGTTCCATAACCATAAAATCAACAATAATCTACCTACATGCCCTTTCTGCAGGTGGTTGACCTATAAATGTTAAGTAAGTCAGTAACAGTTCAGCCTAAATTACATTGAAAAGCATTATGCGTAAACATTAATGCTGTAGCATGTTCTTAACTATACAACTGGGACTCAAGTGTCAGCAAAATAATCTACTACCCAATATGATTCTGTACCCCTCCCTGATAACTTTTTTTTTCTTTCCCAACTGATGTAATGGGATTTAGCTGTTATCATGATCAATAAAAATTCTTCCTAGCTAAAAAGTTCTCCTCCAACTGCCATTTTCCCTACCTTCCAACCATATCTGCTCTAGATATACAAAGATAATAGGACCAATATATTCTTGGTAAGACAAAACTGCTTTTCCAGTAGTGGTCATAGAAAAACTGAGCCATCCACCCCATCTTTACCAGACCTTCTTGGAATCAGGAATAAACTGACAACATAGCTCATGAGAGTGAGAGGTCCACCAGAAAAAAAAATCATTCAATTGAATTCTATCAGTTCTGAGCTCTGAGATAAACAGGAACTGCCCCCTAACTTTATCTAGGACAGGAAAAAGGGGTCAGCAAGTTTAACAAACTGCCTCCTATTTATCTCTGCTTCCAAAAGACATAGATAATAGACAGATACCATCTTTCAAAGAACCATGAAAGGTACCATTATTGCTCCTTGTCAAAGGCTTGGAATTTAATACGGAAAGAACAGGAAAAGAGCTGAAAAAAAAAGGATACTTAAACAAGAATGCGTAAGGAGAACCAGCAGGTTGCCCCTTCACTAAGTTACCCTTCAGGGATCCTGTCAAAGTGGAAAGGTAACTAGTGGAAATCCAAAGTACTTGACTTTGCCTGGCACATAATATGTTTTAATAAATACTCATTAATTCATTTGTAGATTATGCTAATGACCTGTCACAGCTATGGATGCATCTTCATTTCTGTGACTGTCTGGTGAAAGGAATAAAGGTCTCCTGAGTAAGGTAAAAAATCTTAACTGAAACCCAAAGGAGAAAGTTTGAACACTCATGAACATGGGTGTTGTGAATTTGATGCTTGCAATGCTGAAGCTAATGCAGCACTTGAAATAGCTTTATTATTTACCTAAATTCAAGTCCATATTCCAAGATCCCTCTCCTTGTAAAGTAACAAAAAGTACCCATACCATAGCCCCCCCCCATTTTGTTACATAATATTTCTATCACACAAATTCTTCACTCAGTGGAGTCTCTTTGGGCATAGTCCAATAGGCTTCCAATAATAGAGCAGAAGGACAATAAAAGGGAGTTAAAAGAAAAGATGTATGTGTATATATAAACATACATCCATGTATACATACATACATACATATATGTCAGCTTTTGACAGGATTATAGTTGTGATCAGATCACTGCAAATATCCAGGTGACCAGTGACAAATTCCATAAAATATCCATATAATTTTGTCCATGTGATACCAAACATAGAAGTATATTTGGAAATATCTGTACATTTAGCTGAATTGTTTAAGGATTTATCTGGGAATGCTAATGGAGTAAACTCACTCACCCAACTTGCTGAGCCTTCATTTGGTGACATGCTCAAAGAAGATTCTATTACTATGAGAGGTATAGTAACTATATTTTTCTATATTAAGCAGTCTCTAGCTTGGAGGGTTTTTTAATACTATTGAGAATTAGATCTAGACTTTTTCCCCTATGGATGTGTATATCTGAGGCCAAGCAAAATACATATACACAAGTAAATATCATACATATACCACACAAATAGTGAGATCCCTAAGTTATAGTACAGATGTCACAAAGTTTAAAAATGTTAAGTGTGCATTTCCCTGATTCTGCCAGCATTGCCATCTATAATCTCCCCTTACTTTTTTGTTTCCTGTAAGAGAGAAAAGCTACATTTTCCCAAACTAATTGTCTTCAAATAGGAAGAAACTGTACACAGAATGATAGTTCTCAGACTAGAAGGGCTGTATGAAAATCCATTGAACTCAACAGCTCAAGACATCTCAGCTCCTTTGCTTTTAGGCTGATTAGGTATTACCATCTCCATTTCACAGATGAGAAAACTGAGGCCTAGAGAGATACAATTCACCCATGAAACATAAGCTAATGAACACATAGGAAGACTGGTGAAGTTTTCTTCCCCCACCAGCTGGCTATGACAATGCAAGGAAAGTATCAATATTTCTCCAAACATACAGCCAGTAAGATCAATTTGCCCTCCCAAATCCCAGATAAATTTTAAAACTAAGAGTAAGTGGCAATGCACATCCTACTATTAGCTATTTATTGTATTCCAAAGCTTGAAAACAATCGGGGAAATGGAAAAGTTACTTTTTTCCCTACACAAATTTGTTAATGGGTAGCATAATGGTGAGCCATGTTTGCTGGCACTCTGTGAAACGTCTACAAATTGCCTCTGCAAAGCATTATAGGTTGTCAGACTAATGTAGTTGAAGATAATTTGGCCTTTCAGTGAATTGAACCTCACAGCACGATTATACTCCAGCACCAAGTGGAGTGTCACAATTATTCTTTCATGCTGAATTACCATATAATGTCATGAGTCTACCTGTCATAAGTCCTGGAGCCTAGTTTGAATTTTTTTTTCTAAATCTATGGTTCATGGCAAAAAAAAATGAATTTTTTTGCTTCTAATGGAAATCTGATTGTTTTTATCAACAATAAATTTCATAGCAAATCAAAGGATATGCTTGGACAAACAATCCGATACTCAAGGTTAAAAAACACACAAATAATAAATTGCTGGTGTGTCATGTTCAATTTTTACTACTGCATTACATTGCAATAACCATAACAGGATCTAAATTGTTGTCAGAACATTAAACAAACCCCCATACTTCACAAAGGCATCCTGCCTGAGTAATTCACACAACGGAAACAACGATCAAATTTTCCACTGTCCCACCGCTGTACCATACATCAGTGTGGTTTTATGTATTTGGACAATTCGTTGAATAAATTACTTCCATCCTGCCTGCTCTTGCCACTTCTGTTAAGAGTCATATCAGTTTTAATTGTCTTTCTGTCTATACTGAGCCACTGTTTTTCTGGCCTTTTCCTGTGCTCACATCCTGAACCCCAAAATAAACTGACCGCTGAAAACATCTCCGTGCTAGGTAACTTGAATGTTGCCAGCGCAACACGAGTAGAAAGTAGGGACATACTGTCTATGGCTACTCAACTTCACCTACCCACCTAATCTCCCCATCATCACTTTTTAATGACTTCTGATCATCTAAGGAGATATCTGGGCCTATTCATTATTAGCCATTATGAAGCTTTTCCCCAACTCAATGACTCCTTCTGTTTCCGTGTAATACTTGCTTGAACACTTCTGCCCATTAAAGTATTAATCTTAGCAGAAGGAATAGATGAAACAATTCTTTTTCTTGGTCAAAATCCAAAACAAAACAAAACCCATTGCTGTATAACTTCAGGACAGAGGAACACAGGTGCTATCCCATTAGAGAGTTCTCTCCCTTTTCAGGATGGGTATCCCAGAGGCCAATACTCAGGGTGAGACTAGAACAAGAAACACCATAATCAGCACAAATAAACTTTGTCTATAGGAAGTGGGCTTAATGACTTCCCATCATGTTTTACACCACTTGCAATTGGGAATTAAATTGACACCAAGTAAACAGAGTCAGATCAATTTGATCCGACTCTGTTTTCTAAATAAGATACCTTTGTGTTTGCCTGCAGTTCAGCATAAGTATTTATATAGTTAGAAACTCCACCTAGGTCTCTCTAGGCAGATGAAACAAGAAGAAACATGGCAGAGTAGAAAGAGTGGAAAGACCTTAGATATAGAAGGGAGGAAGCAAGCCTGTGTTAAGTACTTAATCTGAGCCAGAATCTGTGCTAAATGCTTAGAAAATATTATTTCACTAGATTTTCATAAGGATTCTAGGGGATAAATGTTGTTATTATCCTCATTTTACAGTTGAGGAACATGAGGCTGACAATAAATGGTTTGCCCAAAGCCATACAACAAGTAAACGTCTGAAGCTAAATCTGAACTTAGTTCTTCCTGACTTCAGGCCCAGTGTTCTATCCACTAACCCACCCAGTTGCCTCTAGAGCACCTGGAAAAATAAAAATATGTGGATTTAAGATCCAATACTTTCATTTACTGGCTGGGTTGTCTTGGAACAAGTTACTTAATCCCTAAAGGTCTCAATTTGCTCTTCAGCAACTAGATGCCTTTCCAGCTCAAACTCTATGGTCTTATCCTTTACCTCCTTTCCCCCAACTTTGGCCACCATCACTGCAGAAACAGAAGAGTTTATTAAAGCTCTAAGATTCTGTAAGGGAAATAACATGGGAAAGGACAACATTTGTCTGCCAATGGGCAGGGATAAATACATTGTGATCTTGATTACTGGATGTACCCCCAGGAATGGAATCACCTAGGAATATAGGAGGAATGCTCCCCAACACCACTGGATCATTAGAAAGTAGCATTCCTCACTAATGACATTTTCCCGTTACCCCAAAAACAATTCGGTTTCCATTTTAAATTTCCCTTCTTCTAGTACAGTCGTCAAATACCTGAATGGAATCTCAGCATGATTCTGCATTCAGATGTCATGCTAAGCTAATGATAAAGTGTTATTCCACCAGGAGACTTCCAGAAGGAAAAGTCCGCCAGTGGGTGTTAGAATGGATTCATCCTGCATTCAGTTCTGTCTGCCAGCAAACACTTGCGGGGAGCGAGACTCCAGTGGATTTGGGGACTGGGTTTTGTGGAGGATTTTTTGGTATGTGTGTCATACAATGAAAGTAAACTCCCTTTCTAAAAGCCGATTTCCAACCTTCTCACCCCCCATGTTAACTAAAGCCTTGTTGGGTGGTAGTAAGTAACTCTTTATTTATAACCCCAAAAGCAATAATAAACACAGAACTATGATTTACTTTGAACTTCCCCTATTATTAAAACACTTTGTCTTCTGGTTTTATTGATTTACACTCTGTCCTACTTACTTTTTTAGCATCTGAAAACAATCAAGGCCCAAAGCTGCAAAAAAGGCTTCGACATTAATTGTTGGGAGACAGCGGTTTTATTCAAGGCCAGGGGTTTGAGTCCTTCCTCCCCAGCCCTACAGCCGCCCTGCTGCTGCCGCTGCATTCTGGTCCCTCGATGATTTATGGTCTTGTAGCAATAACGATGCGCCAGAGCCATTAACATATTGGCAGGCCCCAGGATGGATTAGCGGCATTGATTATTTCATGGGCCACTGATACCCATTTGTTAAGAGGAGCTCGAAGATGGCCTCTCCCTGACTGAAATCTTTTACGAGCAGACAGCATTTTAAGTATTAGGAACCTGGGATTTGGGCCATTTTTTATCATCTGGCTGCCGCCTCACCTTAGCATGCAAAATGCGCACCCTCACACACTCCACACCCCCCATACACCTCAAAAAAGTGTCAAAAAATTAAAGTTCATTCTTCACCACCAGCCTTAATTCTTCAACTCGTCATAACCATGTCTTCTTTAAAAATTAATGATTGCCAGCATTTAAGCCACCAGTTGTTGCTACGAAGATCTATGCAAAAAGCAAGGCTCCCTATAGAGTGTGTGATATATGGAATACTCTTTATTACGACAATAAAACTTACTGACATTTCAATACTTCTGCAAATAGCATTATAGTATCAATCTTCTGAATTAGGTTGAAAATTAAGTTGTAAATTAAAAGAAAGTGTACTTTGGAATACAACATGATATGTCACCTAGAAAAGGACCTTTGTGCACAGCAGAGCTGGGCTGGGAAACGGGCAAAGAAGCCCAGCTGCCTCTCAAGTGCCTCTTTTAGCCTCAAGGATATGGATTCTAGCCTACCTGAAGAGTGCAGTGCAGAATTCCAGAAATTCCATCATGGTGGGGAAGGTCTGGAATTTTTTTCCCCATTTTTCATTTGGAGGACAAAGGATTTGTCTGGATTCTTCCATATCTGAGAATATTTTTCTCCTTTTACACATTTTAATCACAAAATTTTTCATAAGTACATTTGTAATACTGTTCATGTGATATAGATATATGATTGTCAAATTGAATATTTGGTCCAGACCTGCGAACTGAATTGATGGAGGGGATCTCCATACTGAGACTTCCCCACACTGATGAAATCTCAGGCCTGGACAAAAACAAAATCAGAAATAATATATACCAAGGACAAAACAACATCATTAGATGTGAAAAATATAAGTATTCCCTCATCCTTTGCAGAAAGGCACTTGAAGGACAATGTCCAAAGCTTGGATTGCTTCAACATAGTAATTTTGGAACCTAATAATACCCCAAATTGTAAATATCTTCAACTCAACCAACTGAAAATGATTATGCTAAAGACTGCTGGCTTCTAGATACAATTTACTGAAAATCCAAACACTCCTAAGACACTTCTACTTACCTTTTGAATCATTCTCTATTCAATAGAAATTTGAGGCAGGATAGCCAAAGAGATGACTCTGAAGTAATTTGTGGATTCTTTGACCAATCTCAGCCCCAAAATAATTCTTCTTTTATCTATTCTTTCTTCACATGGTATCATCATGCATACTATGCTATCTCAAAATGGCTTATCTCTGGCCTTGGAATTGTTTCCTACTTGGTTCCATCTGACATACCTTTCTCTTTCCCTTCAGACTACTCCCAAAACAAGAACTTCTTCTTCCACTTCTTCTGGGGACTAATCTCAGCACCCACCCCAAGGATCAGAGATGGAAACCAAATGTTCACATGATCTTGTATTTTTCTGAACCAGAAGCTTGCTCTACAATTAAACTGATCAATGAACAATATTTAAAGGTACCACTTTGGTGTTATGGGTGTAAAATAAAAATGATAGAAAGTAAAAGATAGGAAAAATATAGATCAAATTTTCCTTCAGGGAAAATTTTCACTTTCTCCCTTGTTTCTCACCCCTCATTTTTTTTTTGCCATAGATCAATTTATTTGTATTTCTCTGAATCTTGCTCTATTGTAACTCAGAGGTCTAGATTGCATGATTAGAAAAAAACTCACTCTATTTATTACTTCAAATTTAGAGAAACAATTTTTCTATTTAAAATGCTATAGCAAACTATACAAGTATATAATTTTCTTAAAATGTGAACTTTCCAAAAGAAAGTGGTACAAGTGTGGCCTTAGATATATATGAGCACTTAGTATTTCAATCTCTAATTTAATGGATCTCTTCTTAAATATTTCCATCTTTAAAAAAAAAAGATTTAAAACATTCCTTTTTTTGTTACATTAAGGTATTTCCTATATATTCACCCAAAAAGTGGCAAAATGAATGTAACTCCTAAGTAGAACTTTTTGGGTTTTCTTCCTGTATTTCCTTTGCTTTCTGGTATCTGAAAGATCCAAGAAATTATAGAATAAAAGTAATGGGTACCCAAGGTTCACAAAAAGCTACCACAAGCAATACTCTGTTCTCCTCCTCAGTAAAAAATTTTGCAATCCCTGCAGAATGACTTAGAGCCCTTAGTGAAGCAGCTTGGGTCTTCTCTTTGAATTTCTTTTTTTTTTCTGCTTTAAATCTTTGGGAAAATTGAGTATGACTAGGTTGTTTGTTTGACTTGGAAAAAATAAACACTTTGTCTTTTGAGAGAATGATATCTGAAATATTTCAGATAGAGGAGCATGTTCCCTGTTTGCAAACAAATCCCCCAGCTACAAGGAATGAACGAACTTCCAGGATCACTCATTCTGTATGTAGCCTCACAGAATTCAAGAATCTCTGAGTCAGAAAAGATTTCCAAATCTTTTTTGGTCTAATCCACACCTTCAATAAGTAGATGCTCTATGACATGTCCAGTAAGTTTTCAACCTTAATAAGTATAAATCAAAATATAAAAATTTTCCATATGCTAAAATTAAAGCCCATTTCCTCTCATTTAATCCACAGTCAAGATGAAGAATAATGACTTTCCCCTTTATATCAATCTCTCATACACTTTAAGACAGCTGATAAGACATCAGGCATCTTTCTCTCCCCCATGCCAAATAATCTTAATTCCTTAAACCTTTTTTGATGGGCCTTATATTCCAACCTTTCCATCATCTTTGTGGTTTTCCTTTGGACCTTATCCAAGTTTCCCATGTCCCTTTTAAATTGTGAGGCCCATGAGGTATTACAATACTGAGTGTTAATTGAAGGATTACTTAACTGTTCTGACATGTTATGCAATTGTCAATCTTAGAACATTTGCTAGAGGCCTTAGTCTTTGGGGAAATGAAAGAAAAATGAGAAGTCACCCTAATTTTCTATTTGAGTTCTCCTAAGACCCTTCTGACGATTCCACAAGATGGTGTAATTTATTCTGAGTGTTTAGTATAACAGAGTTTTTTTCACAGAACCCAACTCCTGGGTATTAATATAGATTTTCTTCTTTGGGCTCGTGAATGTGGATGCTGAGAGCATAAGGTCCACATAATTTGTGTATAGATGCAATGTTTAGGACTTGGAAGGCCTGCCTTCAGAAAAAACAAACTCATCCTGTACCACAAAGTCCCTCAATGTGGCTAAAGTGTAATTTTACTATCAGATATTATTGTTATGACAAAACCTTGGTATTTGTGGCAACTCATTCCAAAGATGGCTTCACTAGGCCTTTTGCTTTATCCACTATATGATGTTTTTTAAAAGCTTAACTAAGAAACAAATGGGGTAAATAAAATTATGGTAATCATGGCTTTCCTAATTTATGGAAAACTATTTTCAAAAGTCCTATATTCAACATGTTCAATCCTATTTTCAATAATTCTATATGATAGCATTTATATGCTAGTAAGGTTTGCAAAGCACTTTGCAAATATTAACTCATTTTATCCTCACAATAGTCTGGTAAGATAAAAATAGCTAACATAATAATAAATATAATATTTATATAGTATTTATAATATATCAAGCACTGTGCTAAACATACAATAAACATTATCTTAAGAACTAAGGGAGGTAAGTGTAATTATTATTCCCATTTTTACATATGAAGAAACTATGAAGAACAGGGAAAGCTAGTTATATGTCTGCCTTTGGATTTGAACTCAGGTCTTCCTAACTCCAGGTTCAATTCTGCATCCATTAAACCACCTCTGGAAATTTTCCACAAGGATTTTATTAAATTTCTACTATGTTGAGTGGAGCTAGGATGGTGGAGAAGAGTTAGCTACCCAGCTGAACTCTCCAAACATTCCCCCTCCAAAAATTTCTCAAATCAAGTTTTGGAGTTCAGAGCCAACAAAAGAGTCAGATCTTTTTCCTTTTTTCTTAGACAATGTAAGGGGTCAGCAGGAGAAGCCAATTACTCTGCCAGGAACTCATGCATTTGCAGCCCCAACATTACAATAATGGTTGCATCAACTTCAAGAACTCTCAGCCAGAGATGGTAAGGGTGGGCGAGAAAAAGATTATAGGGAACCCTTTGCTGGCACTGGGTACCACTGGGGCTGGTTGGACATGCTCTTGCCCAGAGGCAGTTCTAGGTCACAGTTCTAGAGTGTGGAAAAACATTGGTCACAAGGGAGCAGTTCCAAGGCAGAAGGGAGTGCTGGAGCTTCTGGCTGCAGGAGAAAGGGGACTTGGTCAAAGTTCCAGGGTCCAAAGGAACAAAAGTGCCAGCAACTTCAGCTACAGGGGAGCAGGGCCCTCTCTTCAGTAAAGAACTGACCACAGACCAGGACAGCAGTGGCAACATCTCTCCCCAAATCACCCTACCTTAGAAGCATTGAAAACTTGCAGGTCCCCAAAACTAGCTCTGAAAATATAAACAGAAAAAAAAAAAACTAAAGCTGGGAACAGTGCCTCTCTATATAAGCATAGTCCAACTTTAATATAAAGTTCAAAGTTTAAAAATAGGCTGCAAAAGTGAGAGAGCAAGCAAACAAATGAAACAAAAAGAAATTGGCCATAAAAGTTACTGTGGCAGCATGGGGGGAAAGAAGAGGAAAACTATGAAAACAGCTACGAATAAAGCCTCAAAGAAATACACTAATTGGACTTGAATCCAGCAAGAATTCTTAAAAGAGTTAAAAACATAAGAATTATGGAGGGAAAACTGAGAAAATAAATGAAAGCAATGCAAAAAAATATGAAAAGAAAATGAACAGTTTGACAAAAGAGGCATACAAAAAAAAACCTAAAGAAAATAACACCTTAAAAATAATTAGCCTCATGGTTTAAAGACATACAAAAATTCCTTGAAAAGAAGAGTGCTTCTTAGAAAGCAGAATAAACCAAATGGAAAAGGAGATACAAGAATTCACTGAAGAAAAGAACTCCTTAAAAAGCAAGAGTGGCCAAATGGGGAAGGAAGTTTAAAAATCTCAGGGAAAAAAATAATTTCTGAAAAATTAGAATTGGCAATTCAAAATTAATTAACTCTATGAGACATCAAAAAAAACCCAATAAAATCAAGTCAAAAAGATGAAAAAATAGAAGGCAATATGAAAGATCTCAACTTATCTAGAAAATAGATTGAGGAGAGATTTTTTTTTATTTTATTATCTTTTTTTAATTAAAGCTTTTGATTTTTAAAACATATGCATGGATACTTTTCAACATTCACTATTGCAAAATCTTGTGTTCCAAATTTTCCCTCCTGTCCCCCCCATCCCCTCCCCTAGATGGCAAGTATATGTTAAACATGTACAATTCTTCTATACATATTTCCACAATTATCATGCTACACAAGAAATATCAAATCAAAAAGGAAAAAAAAAAACGAGAGTGAAAACAAAAAGCAAGAAAACAACAAAAAGTGAAAATCCCATGTTGTGGCCCACACTAAGTTCTCACATTCCTCTCTCAGTGTATATGGCTCTCTTCATCATAAGATCACTGAAACTGGCCTGAACCATCTCATTGCTAAGAAGATCCAAGTCCATCAGAATTGATCATCATATAATTTTACTGTTGCTGTGCACAAGGCAATAACAATAACCTCCTGGTTCTGCTCACTAAGGAGAGATAATTTAAGAATTATTGGGCTGTATGAAAGCCAAGATCCAAAAAAAAAAAAAAAAAGTTTAGTCATCATCTTTTAAGAAAATATCAAGGAAAACTTCCCTGATATTTTTAGAACCAGAGAGTAAAATATTCAAAGCATCTATCAACCAACTCCCGAAAAAGATCCCAAAATGATAACTCTTAGGAATATTATCATCAAATTGCAGAGGTCCCAGAACAAAAAGAAAATATGAGAAGCAGTCAGAAAGAAACAATTCAAATATTGTAGAGCCATAGTCAGGATCATATAAGGAGTAGATCCCATGTTAAAGGAGTGAAGGGCCTGGAATATATTATAAAAGGAAAAGGAGCTATGATTGCAACCAAGAATTATCTACCCAGCAAACCAAATATAATCTTTAAAGGGGAAAATGGACATATAATGAAATGGAAGACTTTCAAACATTCCTAATGAAAAGAACAGAGATGAATAGAAAATCTGATATTCAAACACAAGATTCAACAGAAGCTTAAAAAACTTGATGATAATGGGCTTAATAAAGTTAAACTGTTTACAATCTTACATGGCAAAATGATATGTGTAACTCCCAAAAACATTATTATTGTTAGGATGGTTATGAAGACTGTACATCAACAAAGGGCATAAGTGTGAGTCCATTAATTGGGACTAATCTCAAAAAAATGCAAGGATGAAAAAGACCTTTACTTGGAAAAAAGGAAAGAGAAACACAGTATATGGAAGATTTTTTCACATGCCTTCATAAGAAGGCAGGTAAGGCAGTAGAAGGGAAAATAGAGAGTTGATGGCCAATGTTTGAACACTACTCTTACTGGAATTGGTTCAAAGAAAAAGGAATATTTATACATAGTCTAATGGACATAACAATCTCTTACCCAATAGGAAAAATAGGAAGGAAAGGGTTAAGAGATATGCATGGGAGAAAGGGAGAATAATAAAAAGGAAGCTAAATTAAGAAAGGCAATGGTCAAAAGCAAAAGAAACTTTGAGGAGAAACAGGATAAAGAGAGAGAGAGAAAGAGAGAGAGAGAGAGAGAGAGAGAGAGAGAGAGAGAGAGAGAGAGAGAGAAACCAAAAAACATAGGATAAAGGTAAATACACAATTAATAATCATAACTGAATATGAATGAGATGAGCTTACCCATAAAATGGAAGTATATAGAAGAATGGATTAAAAACCAGAATCCAACAATATGTTGTTCACAAGAGACACACTTGAAAAAGGACAATCACAGAGTTAATATAAAAGGGTGGAGCAGAATCTATTATGCTTCAGCTGAAGTAAAAATGTCAGGGGTAACAATCATGATCTCAAACAAAGCAAAAGCTAAAATAGACCTAATTAAAAAGAATAATAAGAAAAGCTGCATTTTGTTAAAATGTGACATAGAAAAATGAAGTAGCATCAAAAATAAATTTCTTTTATGAAGGCTTCATTTTGCAAACATTTAGAAAATTGTATCAAATAAGAGCCATTCCCTGATTTATAAGTGGTAGAAAGATATCAACAGACATTTCCAGAAGAAGAAATTAAAGTTAACTAAAGTTACATTAAAAAGTGCTCTAAATCACTATTGATTAAAGAAATTAAAATGAAAATGTTGAGTACCACCTGACACCCATCAGAAAGGCCGATGTTGGAGGGAATGAGGGAAAATAGGTACATTAATAAATTGCTAGTTTAGTTATGATCTTGTCCTACCATTCTAAACAACAATCTGGAATCTGGGCTATAAAACTTTGAGTCAGCAATAGGACTATACAACAGATCTGTATCTCAAAGAGATCAAATTTTAAAAATGGACTTGTACATGAAAAAGCAACACTTTTGTGATAGATGTCCATCAATTGGAAAATGGTTCAACATATGATTGTGATGGCATATTATATTTTACCAAATTAATGGGAGGGTGTGTTTCAGAAAAATCATGACCAGACCTATATGAACCAATGCAAAATACAGGAGAAGTAAGAAATAAGTGTGCTAGTAACAGAAATTACTAGTATATAAATAATATAAAAAGATAAATCCAAAAATTACCTGTGAAAGACTTGGCTGCTCTGATCTATACAATGATCCAAGCTAATTAATTGCAAAGAACTTATGATGAAATAATGCTATCTACCTCCAAAGAAAAAACCAATGAACTTTCTTGCTTCTTTTCTTTCTTTCTTTCTCTTTTCTCTTTTTCTCTTTTTTCTTTTTTCCTTTTTCTTCCTTCCTTCTTTCCTTCCTTCCTTCTCTCCTTTCTTTCTTCCTTTATTTTGCAATATAGCTATGGAAATATGTTTTGCATAGTTTCATATGTAAATAATTGATATTACTTTGCTTGCCTTCTCAGTAAGTGAGAAATGGAGGGAAGGAAGGAAGAGAATTTGGAGCTCAAAATTTTAAATAAAAAAAAATTAAAAATAAAACAAATGCTTACAAAAATAAATAAATAATGTTTTTAAGTGTCTGCCATGTCAAGAATTGTGCTTGACTCTGGAGATACAAATATAAAGAATGAAAAATCCCTATTCTCTAGGAACTAACTTTCTATGGAAAATGCAATGATAATTATTAATGTGTGTGTATATAAGATAAGGAGTGAGTACAGTCTAGGCATGGGATATGGCCTGTGTGAGGAAGAAAGAGAAAGTTACTTTGACTATATAATAAAGTACATAAGGGAAAATTAATAACAACAAATCTGGAAAGTTAGATTAAGGTGATATTATGAAAGAATTTAAGTTAGAGTTGATTCCAAAAGAAATAAGAAACTGTTAGACTATATTGAGAGAAAAAAAGATCTTCCCTTTTAAAAAATACTTTGGAAGAAGTGTGGAAGGCAAACTAAAGTAGGAAAGAGACGAAGCAAGGAGTCACTAAAATAAATTTGGCTAGAGGTAGAGAGAGTGTGGATTAAGATGGTGACTATGGGACCAAAAAGAAGTGACCAATAGAAAGAGATGCTTTGGAGATAGAAATGACAAAAATTGGCAACTAAATGGTTATGCTGAATGAGAATGTGAAGATTATTTATCTAAGAGTCCCTTTTCCAACTATAAAAATACATATTTGAAAATAATAAAACATTATTTTCCCCTCTAAAATAATCCTTTTAGGGATTAACCTGTCACTCATTCAGGGTAGTTACCTCCCCAAATGGTCCAAACCATTAAGGATTTGCAGAAAGGATTTTGTCATTATTGTTTTTGTTTAATATTATTTAAAAGAACCCATGACAGAAAAATAAAATAAAATAATCCCTAAAACACTACCAAATAAATCTAGCTAATGAGTAAACTCCGGAAGATGGACCTCTTTCCTTAAACACTCTTCCCTCTTCAGGTTCTTAAAATGAACAGTGTTTTCTCTGTATTCAGGGGAAATATTTGAAACCTACACTATGATGTGGGAAAAGTTGCCCAAACTTCTACAGCCTTGGTAGCCAGATGGATGCTCCCCACCCTACAGAATTCACACTGAGAGGTTGGCAACGATAGCGCCCATAAAACGCAAACTTGCTACAGCAAGGAATTGAGATCCAGGGAGCCACTCAGCAGGCCCCACGCAAAGCTAGCTTCTACCGCGCCCCAGTAAAAACCACACCGTTAAAGGCAACTTTGCATTTTACGTGTTCCAGCCATCCAGAGCAGAATTCCAGGATTCCCAGGGAAGTCTGATTTACCGCGCCTAGTTGCTGCAGCTTTTATAAGCCTTGACACCTCAAATGGATCTAATGGAAACCTCAACCTCGAGTCACTGAGTCCTTCATCATAATTGTGGATTTACAGTGCCAGGTCTGAAGTCACCGTCACATTCACATCTCCTTGATGTGCCATCCTGCCGTCTCCAAGCTTCAGGCCTAAGCTAAGTCACTGCTGAGCTCCAGACAGACTGGTCATCTCCACAGCGGCTCAGACCCTGCACTCAAGGCATGGGACATCTCTCCTCTGGGCTGTCCGAGGGCAAATGGATCTGATCAGTGTGGCTAAAATATCTCAGCTATTTGCTAAAAGATTCCAGGTAGAAAGCCAGAGTGGATGAGGTGAGTCCCTTGGATGGAGTGCTGAGAGATCCAAAGAAGGGTTGAGAAAGAAAAGTGACTCCAAGCCATGTTTGTGAGATTTTCACAGCTAATCACACACAAGACGGATTCACTGCTCACTTCACTCTGCTCACTCATTTTTCATTACACACTTTTCACTGCCCCATCAGCCTGCTCCACCAAGGTCACATGAAGGGAATGATAGCGCACACACCGCACCAAGATTTATTATAAACGGATTCATTCTCCTTTTATGTGGAGTAAATGTGCTCCTGAAATTAGCATTTATGAAAATGGACCTGAGCCACCAAAGTCATCACAGACAGTCTGGGGAGGGGGAAGCAGAGGCAGTCCAAATGCCCACTCCAGTCCCCTTTCCTGCACAAGACACAGCCCAAGGGAGCCCTCCTGGGCTCTGTGAGCAGCCTTTAGTGTTGGAAATGACATTTCCAAGGAGGGTAAGAATCAACTCTTTTTTCCCTATGGATAAAGTCCAAGTCCTCAGCCTGGCACTCAGAAACCATAATAACAATTATCACCACATTCATTATCATAGTAGCAAAATAATGCTTTAAAGTTTGCCAAGTGCGTTACACATCTTATCTTATATGATCCTGAGCAATGAGGTACAATTTTATTACCATTTTTTAAATTAGCAAAATGAGGCTTACAAAGTTAAGTGAATTCATCTGTAGAATGGACAGGACTACCTTGCTCACAGAATTATTTGGGGGATTAGATAATGTATGGGAATCAAATGAGATAGCAACATATATAAAGCACTTTGAAAACCTTTAAGATCTATTATAAATATAATATATAAGGGTTAACTCATTGTTATTATTATTAAAAAAAACTCTTTACCAAAAAAAATGTTAGTTAAGTGAACTTGCTCAAAGTTATACATCTTTGTAGTTGTTGAGTCGTATCAGTCAAGTCCAATTCTTCATGATCCCATCTAGAATATTCTTGGCAAACATACTGGAGTGGTTTGCCATTTCCTTCCTCAGATATTTTCCAGATGAGGAAACTGAGGCAGAGAGGGTTAACTTGTGAAGAGCCATACAGCTAATAAGTAGCTGAATCTAGATTTGAACTCAGGTTTTCCTGAATTTAGACCTCTGGCCACTGAGCCACCCAGCTGCCCTTATTTGTCTACTATGTACTCCTTCCAACTTAATAGCCTATAGTATAGTCCTCCTTCACTATGTGTAAAATGGGAGACACTGACTAGAAGATGTCTAAGATCCCTGCATCTCTAGACTTGCAATCCTATGACCTTCTGTCTTGACCTGGCTACATACTTTTGCTCTCAATAATCTTTTTGCCTACAAGACCTGCTCTACTCCTCCTCTTTATATTCCATATCCCATTCATTTTCCAAAATGTTCCCAAATCAAATTAAAACTGAATTGGGAATACCCAACAAAATAAATAAAAACATTAATTTTTAGAAGACAAATAATCTTAATATGTGATTTTCCAATTCATTATGCCTCTACAGGAATCTTTATGTAGGGTTCAGAAGTCCATGTCTATTTGAGTTTCATACTACTTTTCTATAGCATACATGGTCAAAGCTGCTCCATTCCAAACCTCTCATATCTTATCTAATATTTCACTTCATAAAATCCAGGGAAGAAAGCTTTTGACATCTGATCCCAACTCCTAATTTTACAAAGGAAATTGAGATACAGTAAAATACAAGTTGCTTTAGGGTAGGAATTAATTACACACACACACACACACACACACACACACACACACACACACACACACACACTGAATACATCCAGTCAATCAGCCAGTCAATGGTCAATGAACATTAATTAAATCTTTATTATGTGCCAGGCACTGTGCCAAGTGCTGAGAATACAAATACAAGCAAAAAGACAGTGCTTGTAAGTCCCCAAGGAGCTTCCATTCTAATGAGGGAAAATAATAGATAAAAGAAAGCTGAATAAGACAGAAGGGATAGAAGGTACCCAGTGGGGAGATATGATTAAGAAGTACAGGAATGCAGCCTGGTGAGAAATAAAGCCTGGCCACCCATTATTTGATGTCCTTGAGCCAAGTTTTGATGGGCCTCAGTTTCATACATCTAACATAGATATATATCCATATCCATACACATATACATGTGTACATGTGTTACATATATAGATAATATATTATGCACATATCTATTCTACACATCTACATATATGTGCATGTCTATTATACTTACATGGCATATATATTACTATACATGCATATATAATACATATACATATATATATGTGTGTGGGTATTATATATGTATGTATATACATATACTATAGATTTTGTCCTTTCATATCCAGTGCCTAGAATAGTGCCTGACATAAGAAATCAATGTATGTTTCCTGAATTTAATAGCACATAGTAGGACTTTACCAAAGGTTGATTGAGTGAATTGCCCAAAGAAATTAAATGAGAGGCTCTGAGTCACAAAGATATAAACAGGGGTGTTTATACTTGAACTTGAATCCTGGTTTCTGACTCTGAAAGCAAGCTCCTTCCAAAGCACCATAAGTATCTGTAGGAAAAGTTGTGACTCCCTGGATTCATTGTATGCTACTAAGAGAGGCTATTTTGGCCTGACCTACTTAGCTAATTGTCTCCATTTCCATTGTTTCCTTTTAAAGTCATGTAAGGTATGTGAATACATACTCCAGTATTCGACAAACTATGAACATATTCAATCTATGAATATTCCTATCTATGATGGAGTGAGTGTGTGAATTGCTACCAGCATGGAGAGCAAGATGAAACTCTAGCCAGTGAATTATCTTTTCATTCCTAAGAAAGTGATTAATATTATAGTTAATCCATATTGGAATTATAGAGTTATAACTCAATAGAACATCAAAGAAGATTTGGTCCAATTTGCCCACTTTCAAGATGAGAAAACTGAGGCCCCCAAAAATTAAGTGGTTAGCACGAGGACACAGAATTAGTGGGTGGCTAAGCTTTATTTCTCACCAAACTGCACTTCTATATTTCTCCACACTGGGTACTTTCTATCCCCTCCTTCCTAGTCATTTTCCTTTTATCTTATTTTCCTCTTTTTTTCTTATTTTTTTTATATCTCTTTTATCTTATTTTATATCTCTTTTATCTTATTTTCCTCTTATTAGAATGGAAACTCCTTGAAGACTTAAAGTCACTGCCTTTTTTGCCTGCATTTGTATTCTCAGTCCTGGACACACAGCAAGGGTCTTTACCATTTATTGACTATTTATTAACTGACTGATTGAATGTGTTCATAAACCAGTGAATGAATGTATATATTTTATGCATATATACACACACATATATATATACATATGTATATACATAATATACATATATGTAAGTGTATGTATCTATGTGTGTATATATGTACATAATATATACATATATAAAGGTTTCTTTTCAATCATATCCAATTCTTTATGACCCTTTTGGGGTTTGTTTGTTTGTTTTTTGACACAGATATTAGTTTGTTATTTCCTTCTCTACTCATTTTAGAGATAAGGAAACTGAGGCAAATAGGGTGAAGTGACTTGCCCAGGGTTACATAGTTACTAAGTATCTGGGGCCATATTTGAACTCAGGAAGGTAAATCTTCTTAAATTCAGGTTCAGTGTTCTATCCACTGTGCCACTTGGTTCCTTGAGTTTTTCTTCATGATATTTTAAAGGGAAATAATTTTAAAATCTATATAATTAATTAGATCAAACAAAAATAACAACACAAGCCCAGCTCTACAAATAGATGCACACTAACACAGTGCAGACTAATAACAAACACTTTCAAAATAGTCCAAATATGAAGTTTCAAAACTCATCTGTACTACTTATTACTTCCATGACCTCAGTCAGGATATCTCATTTCAATCAATCAAATCAACATTTGTTAATCACTTATTATGTGTCAGGTCCTGTGCTAAGCAAGGATACAAAAAGGCAAAAAAAAAAAAAAAAAAACAGTCCCTGTCCTCAAGGAACATACAGTCTAATAGGGGAAGACAACATATAAACAAATGTATACAAAGCAAGCCTTAAATAGGATAAATAAGAAAAAAATTAATAGAAGGAAGGCATCAGAATTAAAACAAGCTGACAATATGAACCTCCAAGGAAGAGAGGAGATTATTTCTCTCTGGATTTCATGTCTGCATTTATTTGAAATAAAAAAAGGAGACTTGACTAAATGATCTGCTCAAAATCTAATGACTTCAGGAAGTTACACGACTGGAGAATCTGAAGGAAAAGTCAACTTACTCCTAGAGGGTGAAGGATTGCAAAAGGAAAAAACTTCACTGGAAATGAAAGGAACAACTCGGCTTAGTAACCTACTACATAAATTCCCAACTTTTCCCCCTAAGATTCCAATCTCCTTTAATAACCCTAGTTTTCATATTACAGGGAGGAAGAGGTCTTAGTGCTATCCATTAAGTCAGACTGTGTCTTTGAACTGCATGCAAGCCAGGTTGAGAAAACTTAATTTTATCACTTGTCAAATTTTCAACCTTTGAAAAATTACTCAATACCAGGATTAATATACAATACAATATCCAAGCGGTTAGCAGGCTCTGAACTCATATTATCCAAAAATGATGTTAGATATGGACAAGATGACCAGCAAGGCTTCCAATATTCCCCAGTCTTCTCTCTGAACGAGGAAAAGCAGGTGCTGGGCTACAGGACAAATTCACTTTTAAAAGTCGGAGTGATAGATAATCTATGCCAAACCTGAAAATATGTCTCATGGATCTCGATGCAATAGACAACTTATTAATTTCATTAAAAAAAACCATCCCATTCATCATCTCTAGCAAGTCCAAGGCCTTCTCCAAAGACCTTGACTTTAATTGTAAAAGTAGCTCACAGGAACAAACTTGGGGCTCTCCCAAAGAGCTGAACTGGAACCTGTCAAGTGCTCCAGAAATCTTTTCTCTGCAACCACACACTTTGACAAAAGAAAGAAAAGAAAAGAAAAGAAAAGAAAAGAAAAGAAAAGAAAAGGTATTTTCATGAAAATCAAGGGTACCTCCAAGGCCACCTATATGATTGCATGGCCATCTTTGGTGGCTCGGAATTTGAACCCAGAGCCCGAAACTGTCACATGTGTATTCCCTATGCAAATTTGCCTCCATTAACTGTTATAGTTTTCAGAAAACTATTAATCCAGGAGAGCAGAATTCTAACCACAAATGGGGGTTTGGAAATACATGTAGGAATCTCAGATTATTATTTTACAACATTTTATTTTTATGTAATATTTTTCTATTTCTCTTTAAACATTTTTAAAAGTCGTCACCTTTTCCTGATGCTAAGATCTTGGGTCGCTTTTTTTTTTCTCAGTTTCTGAAACATTCTTTAAACAGAAAAA